>NW_011948429.1:357982-361709 GCF_000503995.2 Ceratosolen solmsi marchali | reverse complement strand
GCGGTCCCGGGACCCTCGGGGGGCCGGGGGGGGGGGTATATTCGAGGCCATCGAGTGGTGCCTAGGCAAAATGCCGTATATGACGTTTCTATCGAGCTCGAGTAGCTCCCCTCGAGTTTCATCTCTGCCCTGGATAAAAGTCCGCGCTGGCATCATGGATTCTGATTATGTATTAGGGCGAGGTAAGTACCTCGTGTGCCAGGCAGGCATTCCTCTTCGAGGAATCCATTCATTCGAACTTGATTTGAATTCAAGAATATTCTCCGGAACCCTTTATCTCGAGCTCATGAAACGAAAACACAAATTACGCGTCGCCGCCAAAAATGTGGATGACCTGCCGAATCCGTCGAGAAAAATCATCGGATGATTTTCATAAATAGGTAATAGGCTGACCTCTCAAAGCCTCGTGATTTATAAGTAGCAAAGTTTTGCGCCCAGCAATCCACCAGCCGTGGGAAGCAGCTATTCGCCTATCTTAATTATCGTGAAAATCGCCGTCGTGTGAGAAGAGCCTAAGACTAGGCTGGCGATAGGCAGTCAGCCATCCTCCCCCGCAAACGGCTAAAAAGAGCATAAAAGCGCGCCAGCTTCGAACGAAATGGACGAAATATCGTGCGAATTCGTCGTACCGTCATCGCTATCCCCGCGGTGGCACTATCATTCAGTGGACGAGCCGAGTCCTTTGCCGTGGCAAAAGGAAGGTTTCCGTGCGGTTCGGTGAGTCCGTTAAATCGCCATTCTCCGATTTCCGGTTACGGGGGCTCGAACCCTGTATAGGACAATCGACTTGACAATTCGTCGGTTGTGGGGAGGGGCATGAGTGAGAGAGATAGAGTGAAGGAGGGTGGGAGGGAGGGAGGACGGTGAATCGAGCATTGGCGTACATTCGTTAGCTAATCGAGATCGATGGGAAAAAAACTCGAGGACTCGTGAATGCCTCGATCGCGCAATCTCGCGTCTCGAGCGCGCGTGCGCCTGGGAGAGAGAGAACCTGGAGGTCCGTGACGCAAGGCCGACGATCGCCCGAGCGGAAAAATCTTCGGTGCCGGGTATTGTGGCCGATTTTTGTGTGGACGCGCCTCGGACCAATCCCTTGGTTCTCTTGCCAGTCGACTCCCTTTCCTCCTCAACGCCTTTGTGTGTCAAAAAAAAAAAAAAAAAAAAAAAAAAAAAAAAAAAAAAAAAAAAAAGAAAAAAATGTACGGAGACTAAGAGGGCAGGCATTGTAGCCCTGGGATAGGAGATTAATTACGTGTTTTGGTTTCAGAATGCTTGGGCATTTAAAGGATCTCATTGTGCGCTTCATATTGCCGGGACTTTAAACAATGCCATTATTTATGCTGTGCTTCCGACTTTATTTTTATTTACAATGTCGGAGAGTGACATTCGAGGCCCCGTTCTTTTCTCGTAAGGTTACGCACCGCGTTGGAAAATATTTTTAACGCCGCCGGCTTACGTAGACTCGCAATACTTGCACGTCAAACTGGCAAATAAAACTTCAAATTTAAGATGCGGTTTTGCGAAAGGACACCGAGGGTAAATGTCAACAAGTGGCGTAATCACGTATCGGCTATTTATTGCATTGGGTATGGCGAGCTCAGGTCGGAATTTTCGCATTATAGATAAATTGTCGTTTCGATCATAATCAGGGGTGGTTGGGATGCGACGTAAAGCCGCCACGTTTTTGAGCTTATGAAATTAAATTTTAATGGGATAATAATGGGCGTCGTATCCCTGAGCCAGTAAATTAGCCAGTGGCCATTGAAAAGACGTTTTATCTACTTTAGAGATGATAGCGGATGGCAGTGTGCTGGCGTAGATTTCGCGACAAAGAAAAAAACAGAATAAAAGCAAAAGACGAATAAAAGCTGCAATAGACCATTGGTACACCCACGAGTATAGTGTATAGGAGGCAAAGAAGTCCTGACGATAAAAGGAAATTCGCGCTCTCTCCCAAAGGGAGCAAACCTATCCCGGATACTACTTTCATCGCTCTCTCTCTCTCTCTCTCTCTCTCTCTCTCAGTCACTCACGCCAGACTTTCAATCCGACTCTCTTTGTCCCTTGACGTTCTCATACGAATGATCGATAGGATCTAATGTAATAATATTGGAAGCTGCTTTAGATATTTTAGTATCTATATCGAGTTACTATAAATACACAGACCTTTTACGTGAATTTTGAAAAATAAAAGTACACTTTCATCTATCTAAAGTGTATTTTATTGACCCATAAGTGTTTTGTTGGTTTAAAAATTCCTACTACAGTAATACAAAGAAAAAAACACGAAAACACGATATACCTAAAAATTTAGCAACTTTGGTATGCTTTGAATACCTATATGTTTGGTAATGTTACTATTATTCATATTAATTGTCTAGAGGTGTGAGAAAATGTTTTCCTAATTATCACCGTGCACTATTGTTGTTTTTATTTATTTATCGATAAGTTTTATATATTTTAGATGACAAGTAAACAAGTAAAAAGTGGGAAAAAAAGATAAAAGAAAAGGCCAATGACGAGAAGAAAAAATATACAAAATATGCCATTGTTTTATGTATGATATATATTAACGAAGAAGGGCAATGTTCTTTTCGTACCTTGTACCAGAATAGAAAAACAATAACAAAAAACAAAGAGACAGAGAGAGTGTGCGTGTGTGAGAGAGATAACAAACCATTAAGCGTGTGTATGCAGTCAAAGGTATTCATTTTTATCTGAATACGGTAATGCATATGATAGTTATGGAATTAGAAAACAATTGGCTTGCGCACTGCATCATTAAACAGCGTAATAGATATAAATTTTAATTTTCCAGTTTTCGCTTAACCTATAAAAAATACCGTTGCCTTAGCGCAGTTAAGTACAATATCTACGGTATCGTTGATTTAAAAATTGTTACGACACTGGGCCAAGCGCTTGATTCGCCAGACTCTTGATTTGCAAATTGCAGTCAATTCGTAAGCGAAAACTTTCGACGAATATCTTAATTCCTCTATCTAAATGGATTTTACAATTTACAAGCAATCGGGCATAAGTGAATTATAAATATTCGCTTATCTTACACTTCAGTCGCCGTTAAGAATTTTCGACTTTCCTCCCCATTGATATATCCCCTCGATGCTTCAAGGCCTTATCACTCAGATAAATACTTTTTACGCTCTATACAAGTATGAAATACCGAAATAACCAAGACGTTGGCTACAACCTATTTCAACATGCAACACTAAAATATCTGTATTTCGCAAGAGCGGGGAATGCGAGGGAATGCATTGTACGCAGATGTAATACTTATTGAAAAGCGATAAATTTACCGAATGCAAAATAAAAGCATTCCATAAAGTCTTGGAAAGTCTCGGCAAGGCAAGTTTAATAGTCCGCGCCAACTCGAATAGCACATTTACACAACCGTAGCTATATAATTACATCTTTACTTGCGAGGCCCTTTCGCGAGAAACTTCGTCATTACGCGAATATCGCCTCTCGTATTATTCATTGATCGGGCCGACAGCAAAGGAGCTTTTCATCCTTCAACCACATCGTAAACACCGCCAAAGCTCCTTCCGTCCGTCGCCGGCTCCTCTCCCGCGCATCCACTCTTCCAGTTTCTAAGTGACTTTATCGAATTGCCCTTGCTGACGCGCCAAACTCCGTCCCTCGCTTACGAAACACGGCGTCTACCCTATCCACACCCCCTCCTCCTCCTCCTCCTCCTCCTCCTCCTCCT
>NW_011948429.1:328188-357819 GCF_000503995.2 Ceratosolen solmsi marchali | reverse complement strand
CCGAACGGCCCACCCTCTCACCCCTCCCCCCTCCCTCGTGCGATGATCTACCTCGACTGTAGTTGCAATAGTCGTCGACGCTCGTACATTACGCAAGGCAATATTTATCGCCTTCAGCCTGTCTCCTGCGTGTCCGAGAAATCTCCGCGAGCCTGGATTATCCAAATTAATGCGAAATCAAGCCCATGCAATTATCACCAAGCTAATTGCGCGGGATTAGCGCATCTCCTTTTAGATCTATTATCCTTTCGGTTGACGAAGAAAAATAAATCGGTTATGCCCAGGCATCTATTCCCCCCCCCACTCCCCCCTACATCCACTCCACTCTCTCCTCTTCCACCTCCTCCTCCACCACCTCCTTTTCCTTTTCCTTCGTAGATCCGAGGCCGGCCCACTCGTACGTCGGCTACCACTCGCCGCTATTACGCATCGAGGTCGACCGGTTCTCTCTTTCTCTTTTTCTTCGCGCGGGGCAGCCCTCCCCTCGGTCAGCAACTCGCCCAGCGCTCGCCGTCGGCCACGAGGACATTGCGACATCATTGCGGAGCGCATGTAACTACTCCAGGACCTGACCAATAAATTATGCACTCTTACGGCCGCGTATATCCCCGTTACATTTAACGATCTTATGTGCGCACGCGCGCGGCCGTTCTTTTTTCGATCCTTCTGTCCTGCCCACCCGACACCTCTCACCCGTTCTTCTCCTCCTCTCTCCCCGCCCCCTTATGACTCGTCGTATACATTGCCGGGCATTGTTCGGCCACGAGCGAGTTTTGAGCCGCGGACTCGCTGCTTCCTCTCAAGCGACACCACACACACACGCACGCACGCACGCACGCACGCACGCACGCACGCACGCACTGCATTTTGAAGAAAAAAAAAAAAGAAAAAAAATTTGCACCAGTCAACGGCGTGACTTATTTATGACTGCTATAATGATTTCGTCATTGTTCGATATTGCCCGCGAATAAAATGTAAACGCATCATCGTATTGCCCGACATTGCCAAATACTCATCTTTACAACGACCATAAAGGTTTATCGAATTGGCCCCGCTCGCGTAAAAGATTCTTTCCCGTTCACACGCCACTCTTTTTCCTCCATTTGCTACATTGCTCTATTTGCTTTTGTATTTGGTTTCGTTTAATTTTGCCTCTGCCGTTGTAATTAATAGGGGGCTGCGGATCGCGATTATTCAATGATCGTCGATTCATCGAACCGTTTGCCGCTGGGAATTCGGCGTTACGACGAGCGGCTAAGCCCTTCCTGGATAACGTGTTCCTGGCACTTATCTCGAGTAGTTCGTAAATCCATGCGCGCGAGACGCCGGCGACACGCGGATTAACGGACGCGTATTGTAATTCAATTTATAGCTTTAGCAAAACATACTGTGACGTGGCTTGGCGATAAAATAATTGCCGGGGCAAAGAAATCTCGGCAACGGCGTGTCTACAAAGGGGCCAAATAGTTAAATCGCGGAGATTCGGGCATCATGGCCGAGGTAAGCGCGAGGAAACTTTCACGAGGCGCTACTACGGAGCGGCCGCGGATTTAACGAGTCAAGTGCAAGCGTCGCGCGTCACGAGCACAAGGAGTCGCGCACGTGCACGCGACGCGCACGAAAGCGCCGAGCGAAACTCTCCCCTAATTCCCGTTTCCGGATCCCAGCGAACGTGGAACGTCCGCGCGATCGCGATTAGCCGTGGTAGTGGGCACGCGAGCTGCGCATTTTCTTTTATCCCGGCGATCGAACCGATTGAATGTTTAATTAAAAGTGCGTCCCACCCTGGGCGACTAATGGTCTCGCGCTAATTCGAAAAGCCCTTGCGAGTCGGAAGGGCGACTTTTCGCTTCGTCCGATTGGGCGCCTGCGTCACCTGCGCTCTTGGCTCTCGCTCTAGCGGCGCAATTTCGTTAATTTTCGTTGCTTTTTGCCCGCTGCTTTCTTGAGAAACTTGGGCTGGAACTTTTACGTGCCGGTGTTGCGGCTCGGTCCTTATTTGAAGAAGTTTCAAGTTTATTTTGCACGGTTAAACTATAAATTGCAATTTTCCCTTTCTTCCATCTTTCTCTCTCTCTCTCTCTCTCTCTCTCTCTCTTTCTCCCTCCTCTTCTCCCTCTTCTTCTTCTACTGCTTCTTGTTCTTTATTTGCCCTCCGCGGACTTATTAACGGCAACGGAAATTTTATCCGATACGTCGCTCTAATTGCATTTGCCTCGTTTAGAAGAAACGAAACTTTACATCGGCAGTTTTTCCAGTTGATATACTACTACTCTATTTTGCAATGACGTTATTTATAGTTGGCTAATGGACGTATGCGCGCGAATGTTGGATAAATAATATATTGACAAGCTTTATTATCCGAGGGATATTTTTTTAAAAGCGCACATTTAAATGCCCGGCATTATTGATAAGCGATTTTTCGTAATATTTGAAAATCGACGGTTTGTCGTTTTTGTTTGTTTTTTGTTTTCGTAGGGCACTCTCCGGAAAATCCAAATGTATTCCAATCAGGCGATTAATGACGCTTCGCGTACGTAAACTAGTCACTTGCAACGGAATTCCAAAATGAGCTTTGCCGTTGGCCATAAATTGAAACTACAGCGCTCATAATCCTAATATACTCGCCATCATCCGAGCGATCGATTCATCGTTTATTACATCATTATTATTTGTATGGTTATATTTAAAATAGTACTTGAGCATGCTTTGTAACTTTACTGTTTTAAGAGAGTTCAATTATAAATTCTACTGAAGCGTTCAACTTAATTACCACCACCTTTCGTAATAACCTTGATCCCAATGTGATAAGTAAAATGAGGATAAGACAGAATGAAAGTGTCGAGTATATGAACGAGTTATTATTAGGCATCTATAAGATTTCAATGATAACTAACTAATGTGAAATAAAGGATAATATAGATTTAAATGAACGTAGTTAAGTAAAATGAAAGATGTTTGAAAAAATGTAAATGTCAAGAGTGAAAACATCGCCAATCTGTGCTCTAGAAAACAAAATTTACATAACGGCAAATTATTGTTGGTACGGTTGTCTTTTTAGAAGGCAGGCGCGACTGCTTGCCTAAAAGCTAAATTCTCGAGAAGTTATTTGTTTGAAAGTGCCGGCGGACCGCGTGGAGAAAATAATAAATCATCGATTGAAAAGAATAGAAGTAAGTTTGCATGCGCCTGCGAGTAGCGAGCGAGAAAACTCGTTCTACAGCGGATACTTAAAGTCATTCTAGAAGCACAGTTTGATTATATCACTCATAAACCAAGTTTTAAAGTTGTAAAGTATTAGATGTGTAGCTGAGAAATAAAGAGAAAATAATTAATAAATAAAGTTTGTAGAGTCTGCAGTGTGCCATGTAGAACAATTGGAAGAAACAACAAAAAAGAAATGTCTACGATACCGATGCTATTCTGAGTACTGAGTTCCCAGTCTTTCATGAGGATTTCTCTGGCAGGTCAGGATGACGTCGACGTGGGTGCACCTATAATGCAGAGAGCGATTGTACAGTTACGAGTGATTGCATTGATTTACGTACATAAAGCCTACATAGCGCGAGCTTGTGAATTAATCGCAAACACCTACGGCTGTCTTACGAGCACGTACGTGTATTTTTGTGCGTGTAAGCTAGGCTTTCTTTCTCTTCCATCTCTCTCTCTCTCTCTCTCTCTCTCTTACACACACACACTCACACGCGCGCACGCGCGCACGAACGCGGTCATACACGCACGCACGCACGCACACACACACACACTTGCTCGCTCACTCGCTCTCCATTTCTTTTTCATGTTATTATCTTTGCTTATAGTGAAATAGAGAAAAACATGGCGATAATAATACGATTTGATGGAAACGTAGGCGATTAAGTCCAGTCGGTGTTATTCTTTTGTCCATAACATATAATGAGCTTTTCGTTGCTCCACCTCACTCTTCATACGTAAAAATACATATAAACACGTTGTCTTGACTTTGGCTATAAAATTCATGCAGCGCCATTCTCAACCAATAAATTTATTCTTCACGTAAATGCATATTTTTACGAGACCTGCTTTCACGCGCTAAATAAATTATCCAAATTTTCGCTAATCTTTAATTGCCGCTGTAGAGTAAATATTTTAAAATTCAGACAAAGGGTATCGATGAAACTCTTTGTAGCTTGGCATTTAGGAAATATTTCCTCGATAACTTTAATCCGATTCCTGTATAAATTACTTGCAATTTCACATCCTTTACAATTACTCAACATGCAACAACGTTAATTGAATAGCTTTGGCGCGAATAATAGTTCGGTCGCACTGTCAAAGTAAATATAAAATTGTAAGGACAATAACGACTACTTAACAAAATATAATAATGCCATTTAGGACGAAAATTGAAGGTAAAGGAAAATGTAAAACTCGTAAGTAAAAATCGCATTATGCGAGTGTAAAGGCTCGAAATGGTTTTCGTTATATTTTTGTTGTATTTATTTGACTAAAATATTGCCAGACAATATTTAATAATGCTTCGTTCGCTCGCGAATGTAAGATGAATGCACGCGCGCGCACGCACACGCACACACAGAGAAGTAATTTTAATGAGTGATAAAAATATTATAATGACGAATCGTTACCACCGAACGATCAAGCAAACGAATCCGTAAACTCGGTGTCGACAATCGACGGTTACGTCATAAGTACACGGATTGAGTCGTTGGCTACCGGGTAATCGTATTGGCGCATTTCCCATATTTTGATAATGTAAGGGGAAATTTTTTGATTATTCAAGATGAGGGCAATTGGACCGAGGAGGTTAATAGTTGGCTGAGTCGGGTGAAGTGCTTGAGAAACGGCATTTTGCACAAGTGGGGCAGCGATGTGCGGAATCCCGGAAAGAAACGAAGGTGAAAATGATCGGTAACGAGTGCGCGTGCCAGTCCCCTCCGCCCATCAGGCCCCCTCCCCATTCCCGTTAACCTTAAAATCAGAGCCGCGGGACAGACGAGGGGGACGCTTTCTCAATTGTCCGGGGTCTTTGTACGACATGCGTCGCCGCCGTTGTCGTTGTCATTGCCGTCGCCGTTCCCGTCCCCGTGTCCGTCCCCCGTCCCCCTTGCCGCTCAATTCTCCGGCGACGTTTTCGCGCGCGGGTAGCAGCACCGCGTACGTGTACGACGGCGATAGGGGCAAGAGGAAACGGGGAAAAAGGGAAAAAAGGGGGAGAGCGCGCGCCGCACGGGCAGCCCGCTGGCTTTCACGGGAGTGAAATCGCGTTGCGCACGCGCTTTTAATGCACGACGGCCGGCATGTGGTACGCGCTGACACGCATGCGTGGGCACGTGTGCCCTGGCCGGTAAATTTATGTTCTGCGGCGAGGGGGACGTGAAAATAACTCGCGATCGATGCTCCGATACAGGCGGGATTATTATTCCCTTTCCCTCTCCTTTCCCCTTTTTAATTTTCAAGCGTGATTGACAGGTTTTTTGAGGGTTGGATTTTCAAGTGTAGTGGCACGTTAGGACGAAAAGGAAATTTTTCTTTACGGTGAAGCAAGAGTAATGGACGGGCACATAATAATAATCATATTAATTTGCTTTGCGTATCGGTCGGATTTTTAACGGGGACGAAGCCAGCTATACCTGCGCCTCGTTTTTAACGCTGGAAAGTAAATAAATTTTCGTGTTGTTGCTAAGGTAACGAGCCCAATCGATTTGATGCAATTTTTAACGTTTGTTCGGGCTGGCGATGTTTGCTCAACTAGTCAAATGAATCACATTAAGCAGCTGTCAATTGATATATATGTGTGTGCGTGTATATATATATATATATATATATATATATATATATGAATGTAATATAGAAGGTAACTAAGTATCGAAACTGCACTGCTAAAGGAAAATAATGGGATAACGAGCGGTAACGAAGTGTGACGTTATTGTCTAAAGGTGGTAACGCGCGATTGTGAACTAATTAATCGGCGAGAAAAAATTAATGTACAACTTAAGGTAGCTCACTTCCAGACGAGCGCAACAATTGCGACATTTCTCGTACAAATCTACCACGTCAACATTTATTCTTAAGCCTTAATCGCCTCAAGCAATAACCCGTTGGGTCAATGGATAATCGATCTAACCATCGCTTCAGACGCGCAACCTGGAATTCTCATGCATCGTGAAAGGTAGGATCGATAAGGGGCCGACCGGAGGTGGGTGGGCAGTACGTTTTTCGATCCTTAATAAATCACCTTGGAGCAGGTGTTGGAAACGCGAGGCTCGATAATCTCGCGCCTAGCCGCCGTATCCGCGTAAAGGGCGAAGAAGGGTGAGGGCCCAGACGCTTTTTACCCCGGATCCGATTGACAGAGAGGGGCCGTTTTTCCACCACCGCATTACGAAAGTCCGTAATGAGGTCTGAGCTCGTTAAAGCCCAGGTCGACGCGACTTTCACAACGCTCGCTCCTCCCGACGATGCGACTCTGCCAATCGCCGCGCGCTTCTAACGGCGACAACTCAATGTTACATTCTCGCGCAATGCGTGTTGCCAAACGTGGCAAGTACTTCCAAGACCAACGCGCATTACAAATTTTGGCCTGCCGTGGCTGCAAACAAGGTCCGATGATGCGCAATCATTGCATCGATTAAACTGATGGTAGAGGGTTCGGTGGGGGGGGGGCGAAAAGCCGGATGGCCAGAGCAGTAATTTTAGGGTGGCGGCGGCGGGAGGAGGGAGGGGGTGGGTATATGTACCTGCCCATAAGCTGTGATAAATGGCGAACTGGCAGAGCCCGCTAGAAGAAAGGAAATAGGCGACGGGCAAAAGGACGAAAGTCCAGAGTAAATTAGCAAGGACTCGGAAGTGCGCAGTTTACAACTTCCTCGCAATCAAACTATCACACGCGAGTACAGACTAGTCATCTATCGTGTGATTGAAGAGCGGGGGTGGGGTTAAAGATTTTCGTGCCTCCCGGACGTCCGAGTGTCATTAATGAATTATTGGTAATGTAAGTAATGCTCAGGCATGGGCTGGGCTTGCACACTCTCGAGTACTGTGTACTTGAGTAGGCACGAAATTGGAGAGACTCGATAGAGATGACGTAATAGAGCGCGAGAGAGGGAAGCGCGCGTGGAGTTTGCTCGACTGGGCTCGAGAAAGCAGTTAATTTTTGGCAAATGGGATGTAATGGGAAAGCACGAAGGGAAAGCGTGCGTTTACGAAATGTTGGCTGGCAATGCGTGACGCGAGGAGGAAGACGTGGCGAGGTAATAGTAAAAGTAAAATGTATAATATGGTTGGGCGAATGGGGTGGTGTGCCGTGGGTTGTTGATAAATGTTGCGTTGTGGTTTTGGTGTGTTTGTAGGTTTGAGAATTTTTAAAGCTACACGCATAATTTTGTATGTTGCTGTGTATAGTCCAGAGAAGCGTAGTTGGATTGACGCAATTGGAAGATAAATAAAATTATAAAAGTTGCGATAAGTGGCGTTGATTTTATTGCGAGAATGGATTTTGTCGATTTTGGACGATAATCGCGGAATTTATGAAATTTTTATGGAAAAAATGTAAATTGATAGCGACAGATATTTTACATATTTTCAAATATCTTCGAGTCAATTTAAGCTGACATTATGAAGTTTTCATGGCGGCAGATGGGTTTTTGGAGTAGGGGCGAAGAAGACGAGAGGGTAGGGGGAGGGGTGGGGGGGGGCGATAAAGATACAGTTTTGTAAAAAGTGTATTTGAAATTCTTGTTTACAATGTGTTGGGTAGGTGGGTCGCATCGCGTCTTCTGTGACAAAATCGACAATTTTAAGAATTTTGATAAAAGCTTGGCGACCTCATGCTCGGCAGAAGTATTACTTTCTAAAAATGTAAATGCACACGGGACATTGGATTTTTCATCCAACTATCGTCACTAAAGTAGATACTTCTTTTTATAACATTTTTTAAATAACTTGCCTGTACCTGCATCACACGTACACTTTAGCATGGGTGGACGTGTGTAGTTGAAGACTTTGCTCTCTCTCTCACTCTCTCTCTCTCTCTCTCTCTCTCTCTCACTCACTCACTCACTCGTTGGTTCGCTCGCTGGCAAGATTGTCCTCAATTGATCGAAAGGTCGAAAGAACAAACGAGACGAGTGCAATATTACAAGCATTATTGGTACAGAGTTCTCGTAGTGAAAGCATAAAAATTTACCCGATTTTAAAGCACGCATTGTACGTTGAGAAAGTAAGTACATGTCATTCTTGGTAAAAAGCGCGGGTAAAAGTATATACATTGGAATAGTGAGGGAAGCACACATGGTAATCGCGTAAGTGCAGCCATGCTTTTATCGTTAAAATTTGTTCTTTACAAGGGTGAAGTGGATTCGGAGATTGTTTTTCCTTTTTTTTTACCCGCTTTTTTTTCTACATTTAGCGCGTAAGCTTTGACGTGTTGGTATTTAGTGTTATTGCCTTTGATTATTATTACAAAAGAAAATTTACAATCGTTGCGTCACGAAAATTTTCTCTACTAAATACATGAAGATGGCTTGCTTTTTTATAATGTTAGTAATGGAATTTAAAGAACACCGTTGAATATATTTGAAAAATTAGTCGTTCGTTACAAAAAAAAAATTGATGAAGTAATGTTTGTGATTTTTCAGGTGGATTTCTAGGTGGATTTTTAATTGTAGGCAATCCTTTTGTTTCCCTTTATTCTCTTTGTTAAATCAATTTATCTAAAGAAGAATCTTTGTATAATCGTATAATGAGATAAATCGATACTTTTCTGAAAATATGATACTTTGAAAAACATCTAGTAAATTAACAAAGTTATTCTCTTAAAACCGTAAAATTAAAGTAATAAAACCGCAAAAGTAGGCGCATTGGGTCTAAATTGCCCATTAGGAAGAAAGGATTTTTTTTTTATCTAATAAATTTGCCAACGCTTTGTAAACTAAACATTATTTATAGAGCAGTGGCTATATATTTTCCCTTAAGGCTTTTAAAAAAGAAAGTACGAAATCCATTCGTACTAAAAATCTCAAGAAAAGTAAAGGGCCACTACTCTCTTGTTTGGTGAAATATGGTAAAAAGTAAAAATGCGAATTTGTCGATATGTTTTTGTGTTGAAATATATATATATATAGTTTTAAAGTAATTGATGTTTTTAGAAAAATATTTACTCCCGAGTTATCGATAAAAATGAACACTGGAGAATGCGATATACAGTGGAAATCGAATGTCAATAGACCCAGTGACTCCTAAAACTTTAACCACTACAAGAACGCTAATTATAAAGTCAATTAATTCAAAAAGATAATTATTGGATATTTATGCGACTACTTTTATTATAAAGTTTAGCAATTAAGGATTTTGTGTGAGAAGATTTTTGGGCAATTATTTATCAGTAACCCATAAACATCAACTGAATACTCTATCGTGAGCATTAAATGGATAGTTTGAAAGCCATTGATTACAGAGAGATAAAGATAAAGATAGATAGATAGATAGAGAGAGAGAGAGAGAGAGAGAGACAGCATGAGATATATGAACTTTGAATGACCACCTCTTAAGATTTTAAACGCGTTTATCTCAAATAGACGGCTTTTGCAATTGACACCAAAATTTACACAATTAAATTATTACAAAATTAATAAATTACAAAATTTAACAATTTTGGATTTATTACACATTAAGAATCGGCATTTGATTAGATTATATTTTTTAATGTTCGAATGTAACAATGTCTACGTCACTCGATTGAAAAGTCAATATCTCTCCATTCGCTTATCTTTTTCTATTTTAATCCAATTTCGAATACCGTTATATGCTATGTAATACTGTCAATTGCTCGTAACCAGCTCAAACGCTTATGATTTTTACATCGCATGGCTTCAATACAACAACGACAATAATAATAATAATAATAATAATAATAATAATAATAATAATAATAATAATAATAATAATAATAATAATAATAATAACAATAATAATAACAATAACAATAATAATAACAACAACAACAACAACAACAACAACAACAACAACGATAATAATAATAATAATAATAATAATCATCATAAAAGTAGGAATTATAGTAATAATCGTAAAGTTAAATATAAGCTAACAGAAGGGGATAAAATTGTAAAAACATGGTTGCTTGGCTTCCGACTTCTGTCACGTTTCATTTTCTATTCCTTCTCGAGTTAAGCTATGGAATACGAGCTTATTAATTGCAAATTTATAGTTCAATAGAGTTTAAAAAATTGTGCCCATTACATTGTACATAGTAATGGTTATTGGTTCTCTAACTTTCCCAAGTTTATGCTTACATGCCAAAAGTTTCCGCAAAATCTTTAAATTACTAACTAGTTCAAATAAATCAGTTTCTGAGCTCGAGTACTTGCAAGTTTAAACGATTATTAAAATTCTATTGACCCCACTTTTATTATAAAGCCTTGTAAGAATATCTTTTACAAGCGAGAACAATGGAATATCTGGTATAATATCGGCATAATATCGAGTTAAGTATACGACGTAACGGTTATTTACGAAGTTCAATCGTCAAAGTTCCAAAGTACTCTATTGTGCGTAGAGGACGTAAAGCCAATACCGAGTAAATAGAAACATCCGTCACATTACGCTCGATAGGACGAAAGTATTTGCATTATACGGTGCATTAAGAGCCAAATGCAAGCTCGAGAGTCGAGTGTATCGATAAGCAGTGCAGTGGGAGGCTGCGCTCTTCCAAGAAAAATATTCGCGTCCTTATCCACTCGAATTGAATCGAGTGCTCGGCTGGACAGCGGAACGCGCGGCTAATTAAGACGTCGCACATGCGCGATTGCCGGAACTCGTGGTCCAGGTCGAGGAGGAAGCGCGTGCTCGTAAGGCCCCATTCCGTAGTCACTTTACCAAGTTGACCTTTAAGCGCTCGGCGAATCCCCGGGACTCCCGTTTAAATCTCGGCATCGAGAAGCTCCATTTGACTTTTCGCGGTCCCTCCGCCGCGGCAGCGCGCACCGGCTCTCTTAAGTGCCGAGGCTCTCGTCATGCGCGACGACGCATTCCCCTCTGTATATACGGGCGGGGAAAAAAGCAGCTAGAATAGCAAGAAAAGTGGTGCTGGCGGTGGTCGTGGTGGCGGCGGTAACAGCAGCAACAGTACCGACAGAGAAGAAGACGAAAGAAAAAGGAAATGAGAGAACGCGCGTTGTTCATCATGTAGGCTTGTTGCGCGGCGCTCGGTCGGGCAGAAGGTGGTGGAGGTGAAGGTGAGCCGGGGTCGACCGTTGCCGGGACCGAAGCCGGGGTTGGGAGGGTGTACGGGAGGAACCGGAGGAGGAGACCTTTTTTTTATTTTTGCAAAAAAATCTCAAGCGTGCTTCCGCCTAAGGTCCCGCGGAAAGAATGCAAGTATCAAGAACGCTCTCTACGCGGAAAGGAATCTCGAGAGTGAGTCCTTCTCCTCCTCCACCCCACCCCCGCCACCCTCCCAAATTCTTCTATTTGCCTCTTTCGTTCTCTTTACGTGCGGTGAAGGCGAAGAGAAGAGCGCGGGCGGATATTTAGCCGCACCGTTCGTTCTACCTCCCCCCTCCCCATCAGTCACCAACCTTCAAACCAGACCCACTGCCCCCACCGCCGCCCACCGAGCTGATATAGAGTATACAAGGGGACCGATGTACGCGCGCGTGTGCGAGCAAACGGGACACGCAAACGTAACCGCCGACTCCCGTCTAGGTGACGAGCGACTGACTACCCTTTCGTAGCACTTTTTTGATATTCCCGAGATAAAAGTGATTATTAAATGGGCGAGATGATATGATTCGATGGAGAACTTCCTTATGAGTATAAACTATGTTATTAGCGAAGTGCGATTTACATGTTCTTTACATAAGATGTAGTTGGAGGTAAACATTATGATTAGGCTATTTTGCTAGCGAATTAATAATTCTTGTTGAGCGCTCTCATTGTTTGGGCTCGAACCTTATTATTCTTCCTTTTTCGTCAAGGACTCGTACGCTGCATCGATAATCATATACTTTCAGTAACTACGTAACACTTTGCCGTGCGCATTAAATGCTATTAAAAGGTAATGGAAAAAAAGTAAAAATTAGAGAGAGAGAGAGAGTGAGAGAGAGAGAGAGAGAGAGATAGAGAGAGAGTGGAGAGAGAGAGAGAGTGGAGAGAGAGAGAGAGGGAGGGAGGGAGTCTGCGTGTGTGAGAGAGAAGAAAAAGCCACAGTATTTTCCTTGAGCGATAAGGCTCGCTTCTTTCCTTCTCTCTCGCACGTTCTCAATACCTTTGGAATTGTTTTGTATTGTAATTTTCAACAACTATAGCGGTACGCTGATTTTTTCTACTTTCTCAGTCTCTGATTATGAAGCTAAGATTAGCTTCTCGATGAGACATGCAAATCATACGAAAGCTAATGGAAACTTGTTTGCTCAATAATCAATTTGAATTTGTAAATGTAGAATAAGAAGCGAAACGTTAATTTCGCCGAACGGTGCGACTAATGAAATCTAATCCATAGTGCTCGCGGAGTGGCAATTAAATTTGAGAAAATTATTGCAATTGATCGATAAAGCCAAGATCTAGAGTAGGGGCGGGGGAGAGAGAGAGAGAGAGAGAGAGAGAGAGAGAGAGAGAGAGAGAGAAAGAGTGAAGTGCACGGATACGAAAGGGAAACGAGAAAACGTTTGGGCAAGTTAATTCGTTGGCAGTGGGAGCGACGTCCATTAGCCCCGGAGGCTCGATACTCCAGCGTTAATTACTCGAATTTGAGCCGTGTACGGTAAATCGTGAGTTTGGGAGTTCGTGTTTCCCGGGGGATAAAGTTGCGCAAGAATTGCGCCGATTGCCCTATCAGCCAATGCTCCGAGTACGATTACCGCCCGCGCATCCGAAATAAAAGCAACAATCGGTAAAAAAAAATAAAAAATAAAAAATAAAAAAAAAAGGAGACAAAATATAGCGTGAGCAATGACAATAAGTCGGGACAATAAGAGGTCGGGGGGGTCGACGGTTCAATTGCCTGAGGAGTTGAGTTCTTTAGCTTCATATAGTACTTTAAGGGTATTGTAGCTATGCTAAGTACCAAGCATTTTTTTTTTTTTTTTTGAGCACCATCCATCCACGACTCATCGGTTCGCGCACTTTACCTTTAGCCAATCATTTACTTACGACTTTTTCATGCACCGCTCCGCGCAATTCCTACTTCCTGTGTGTTCTGCTTTTACCGCGCTTCTCAACAATTTTCAAGGAATAATTTGCGAATAGATAACGATCGTCTGGATAACCGATGTCAATTTGTCTCAACAATAGAAATGTGACACCGCATTCAATGTCGACAATGAATGAGTAATGGAGCTGCGTATAAAAACCGTGATAAAAGTAAGAAGAAGAAGAAGAAGAAGAAGAAGAAGAAGAAGAAGAAGAAGGAGAACATCGTCTATATATGCTATTAACGGTATAACACTAATTAATGAAAAAACGCAAAAACAAAAAAAAAACAAAAATTAAAAAATTACAATAAATCATTACAAAAGATTCGAATAATAGATCGAGTGTGACAGTCGTCCGTAAGGAATGTACGATTTGGATAATAAATAAGAGATGGAAAAATTCAAATAATATTGAATGTCTAAGTATTAGCGAGCCAAGGTCGGGCGCACGCGCCTCGTATAATTACGATTACGAAACTGTGTTGTTGTATCATCGAGAACGGGTGCCGGCGATTGGATCGTTAAGGCTTGGCGAGCCCGAGGCACCGAGGATCGAAGTGGAAAAACACGTAAAGTCAAGAGAGGTGCAAAGTAATTTCGAAATTGTACGTAATTTCGAAGCATCGAGGCTCAAAATACGAGGCAGAGATTTTTCGGCCGTAGCTGGAGGATCGAGGAGGACGCGGTAAGCCATTGACTGGTGATCGCTCACGAGCAAAGGCATAAATACAACGAGTGACTAACGAAGCAATAGCCTCCCCCGCCCGCCCGCCAATCATAAAACTGCTCTCCTCACGGCCAGTTCTCTGTTGACCCGCGACTCTATGACTTTGCGACTCCGGAAAAGCGGTAGTATGAGAGAGAAAGGATGAGGTCAAAAGGAAGGATCGGGGCACCGCACATCTGCCTCGAATAATATTCCGAATGCCTGACAAGTCGACGGCATAATTCAGTCAGCTAATAAATATCGTCGAGCTTTCTTTTTCTAGCCCAACCGCTCATTCAATTCGCAAATGCAGATCGCTCTTCATTTTAATATAAATTGTTGAAAACAAAGGCAGTAATTATGTTGATCCATCCGCCCGCCGCAACATTCCGGATTCCATTGTGCGCTCAGCTCGGGGGTATGGATCTTTTAACAGTACACGAGTACGTAGGTGCGTGCGTGCGTGCGTGCGTGCGTGCGTGCGTGCGTGCGTACATACATACGATACGTACAAACGATGCGCCGTCTGGTATTTGGTTCGTGCAGATTGCAGCCAGTCAGTCAGTCAGTCAGTCAGTCAGTCAGTCAGTCTCTCGCTCTCTCGCTCTCTCGCACATTGAAACTACCTGCAACCCTGAGGCGCATACGCGCAACCCCCGTGCATTTCGCCAGAGTATTTTTATTTTTTGTATTTCAATAGAATGAAAATCATCGAGTTCTTTGTGAAAATTCCGGTCAAAAGAGCCGTATTCCCTATTTATGTATATAAAAAGAATTTCAATTAAATAATTTTAGATACGAAGAATGTGCGAAAACGTGGCGTTTATTATAATAATTGTGTCGCTGGATTCGAATGAATCTTCAAGTTCCAAATTTTACAAATTTTATAGATGACCTTTTTATTAAAGCTAAAAATATTAACTTAATCATGGAATTTTATATGATTACATTATTAATTATTATTATTTCATTTGCGTAATTATTCAGAGGACAAATTAATAATTAAATTTTGACGTTAACAGATTTTCTCAATTATCTTGTACAATAACTTAGTAATATCGCACCTTACAATTATTGGAGAATCATAAAAGCCCATAAAGCTCTTTTAAAATTTACCCGACATAAATGCTACTAATGATCGAAAATTTGAAATAAATTCCTAGAATAATAATATGATATTCGACAAAAATTGTATTCTCTCACTGTTAATCAATAGGCTTACTTTTATTGTCAAATTTTTGCAAAGGATAAAAACAATAGGAGCTCGACTCGTGACAAAATTTGTCAAGATGAATTAATACGTCAAACGCGATATTGTTAAATAAAAACCTTTATTAAACCATCGAATAAAAAAGCCAAATAATCTATCGATTATACGAATGTACAATTGTATTTGAATGCACGCACACGACAATAATTTGGGAGAAATATTGCCGGTAGGATTAGCACAATTGATCTCCGATTTTGTTCATTCTCATAGTTTATTGCCATTAGGAACGCAGAACCAAAGTCATATTCTACTTCCCAATAGATTTTCAACTTGTCAATGCGTAATATCCGAATGTCTAATACACTCGATACGATTCGATTCGATTCGATTCGATTCGATTCGATTCGATTCGATTCGATAATTTATGATTGTAAGAACGGCGGCGTTTTAGATGGAAACTCGACTGATATTTCTAATCAACTATCACGAGGAGTAAACATTAACAAATTGTCATTTATCTTATATAGATAAAGCGCGGCTTCGAATTATCTTTTCCCTTCCATTAGTATTTCCCCTGAAATTTCGCACACCGTCAATCAGCATGAATAGCATTTGCGATGCTGAGATTTATCTATCGAGCGACAATTATGGACAAACGAAGCGGTAATTTACATGGAAAAATACAATTGTCAATTAAAAGAATTAATTACGACTGTTGATACACGAATTTTTGCGCGCCGTGTGAAAAACCTAGTACTTGCTTTCACTCGACAAGTTCAAATGCTTCAATAAGTCCTTCAATAAGCTAATGACAAGGCTACTCGAAACCAACGGCTAGTGTAATTTTAATAGAACGTAAGATTTTCATTTACCAAAGATCATCAAACCCTTAAATACGTGTGCCACTTCAATAGATTACCTTATGCTCGGTCAATTACGAAATTGATAACTGCCTATCTGTTAAAATCGACGAATGACACAACACGCGCATTAGTAGAGGCGCAGAACCTCGTTAATCATAAATGCCCCGTAGTCGAGAAAAAGTCCAATGAAAAGTTCCAGCTCGTAAGAGCAATTTCCTTCGCGTCTTCTAAAAGCACCAGGAGCACGCGTCATTACACCGTCGGTACATTATACTCCCGAGAGGGTGGAGAGAGAAAAAAAAGTTCGCTACTCCGCCACTGACTCTCACGGGCTCACGTCCAAGAAGCCAGCAACAATGGAAGTAGCGGCTCCGTCGGACTCGCGAATTAACCGACACCGCGGGGGAATTAGGACTAGGTGGAGACGGCTCCGGGGATAATAACGTAATTTAGCGATTGCGCTTTTCGGTAATCGCATGAGTTACAAGTCATTGGCTCATTCGATTATAACTCGAAAAGCTTGCTTGATGTGTGTGTGTCTCTCTCTCTCTCTCTCTCTCTCTCTCTCTCTCTCTCTCTCTCTCAATCTCTCGTTTCCCGCGGCAACGCCCGATTTGCCCGCCAAGCGTCGATTGTTGCCCGTACGTACCGGGTTGAGTTAACCGAAACGAAATTGTTTCCATCTCTTCGTCCTCGCCTCTCCCTACCTCCCACCCACCCTCGGGCACGCCAACTGTTTGCTTGTCTGCCTCCCTTCCATCCCAATCCCAATCCCAATCCCACTCTCTCTCTCTCTCTCTCTCTCTCTCTCACACGCACACGCACAGACAGACAGACAGACACGCACAAAATCTCTATCTCACTCGCTCACTCCCTCTCTGTTTCCCTTTACTCCCCAGTACGTTATTGCATATTCCCGTGCTGTGAGCATTCCAATAATAAACCAGTGTGATGGTTAGTCAATGAACTCACGTTTCTTTTAATTACTTTTGATATTTGGTATGCGTACATTATATGATAGTAAATTGCTTGATTTCAATACATTGCCGATGAATTACTTCTATTCGGAGTTTATATAAATTTTGGCGATCGATAAAGCAAAATGAATTTAGAAACTTTTTCCGATTAAAATTGACATTTTGCCTTAATTCATATGCGAACAACGCACACATTGTCATATTATTTCGTCTGCATTTTTATGATATTGATACGTTCCTCTTTTTTTTTCTTTTATTTTGTTTTTATTTGTTTGTTTGTTTTTTTTTTGTTGTTGTTGTTTTTATTTACTTTTGCGTACTTAATTGTGGTGATAGTTTATTTGAATTGTAAACGACATCTATTCTTATGTTTGGGTTCACGCTTGCGAATACTCATGATTCCAAATTGTTTGCCTTAAAGTGAGCAGAGGTCGTCATGGTCACGTGTGATTAACATTTAAAGTTATATTAAATGAAATTTCCATGCACGCACGCACATAGTAACGAGGCTAAGAAATGAAATTCTCGATGTACAGTCGTAATGTTCGGCTTGAAAATAGACAAGTGAAGAATTAATCGATGACCGATGATATCGGTAAGCGCTAATTACACGTCCGTGTCTATTGACTCGAATGAATTGCCCATTTTAGCGTTTCGCGTTCCTATTTTCGCGAAATGCATTTTTCGATTGTTCCCGACAGCGGTGGGCTGGCGGAGGGAAATGGGAAACGTTGCGTTTCGGCTTTGAGTGCTTGCATTTTTGCCGGACTTCTCTCTACCCAGAGCCGTTACCGAGCTTCGACGGTACTCCAAATTACGAAATCGCCCCACCGTTCGTTCCTTCTCCCCTTCGTCCTTCCCCGTCTCGTGCACTCACTTGTTTCGCCTCGGGCTGATTTCACGTGCTAATTAATCCTATTGCTAGCCACTGCTGTAACAGCAACAGCAGCAACGACGGCGGCCGCGGCGTCAGCGGTAGTAACAGTAATAACAGCAGCAATAGTAGTAGCAGTAGCAGTAGTAACGAAAGTAAAAAAGAAATGTATTCCTGCGGCCGCTACCGCAAGAACAACTTTTCATTGTTGCAGTGATTACGAGATCGCGGGAGGGGATGGGCGACGGGGCGGGGCGGGACTGAACGGGGGTGCGGTGGTCGGGGCTGGGGGAATAAAATTGAAGCGAACGGTTACTCGCGCGCACTAAAGCATGTCGTTTAATTTAAATTTTCAGCCTTTTATTTCGTATTCGTGGAAGTTTTCATTGTTTTGATCGTAATCCCTGGTAATTCAATAAAGAAAACGGCGAATTTCCGAGCCGCGGAAGCTGATGTTTCTTCTCTTTTTTCGCCATTCGCGGAAGACATTCGCTTCGTAAAAAATGTCTCGCGGCCACGGGCAGCCATTCGTCCTCCTTGCACTTGTAAAGTAGCGCGCCTACTTTGAAGGAGCATTAGAATTATCTTGAAACTCAAACTGGCCACTGCTGCTTTTATCAACCATCGCCCCCCACCACCACCACCACCACCACTAATCATAATCACAGACCACTGCCAATGTATTAAAAAGTGTTCGCACCGCGAAGTCAATAGATGATCCCGCCAAACTGTAGAATCCCAGGTTGTGAATAAATTTCGGATTAACGGCGATCCTGAGCCGACGGGATATGCGCGGTCGTTGTTTCCACGAAGATTAAAATAAAGATTGCGATAAAATCGGTGAATCGGTAAATATACTTGTATACTTGTGTGTTGTGTTTGGAAGGCCGAGCATTAATCATGGAACAAGCCGTCGTAGCAAGGTTTTCGCAAGATTGGCGATACTCTCTCACCGCGGAAAGATAACAGACAAAAGGGTTAGAAGAGCGAGGCATTATCGAGAACCGATAATAAATAGCAGATTTAATTCTTACGGGATCGTACACGTCGCTGGGCGGCCTAACAAAGGTGAAAAGTAAAACAAAACAAGCCAGAACCAAAAAAAAGAAAAAAGAAAAAAGATATAAAGCGAAAAAAAAAAAAACAAACAAACAAAGCTGGGAGGGAGAGGAGCGAGCGAAACAGACGGCAAGCAAAAGCCGAAAGTTCGATCGTTGGGAATTCTTGGCCGAGTCCCTTTTTTGGATCGTCGAGCTTTTTTTCCCAAGCCTCAAACGGCGAATTCGGTTGCAGCGGTGCATCCTCTGCATTTGCCGACAATTTCAGCCGTCCGACGAGGGAGGGAGCGAGGGAGTGAGGGAGTGAGGGGGGAGGTGGAGGGGGGGGGAGAGAAGGGGACCGAGCTGGGAGCAGCCTGGGATAGGTACCGGCGGAATTCCGCGCATTCCGAGGGGCCAACTGGTTAGCGAGCGATTTACGGTATTGTAAGCCGATGCGACGTTGGTTTGGCGCTCGTTTGGCCCGCTCTGGCTAACCGACCGAGCCCCGACGATCTAATAGTTGCGATTCGCGCGCCGACGATGGCTATGCGTCTGGCAAAGTCCGAGAGAGAGAGAGCGCGAGAGAGAGAGAGAGAGAGAGAGAGAGAGAGAGAGCGCGATCGTGGGTGGACAAGGGAGGAACAGAAGCGGCATCATAAGGGTATGCCCGGAACTGATGCAGACCGACATTGTTGTCCGCGCGTATGCGAGGGGTGCGTGTATTTATACGTGTCGCGTGATTCCCTCCTCCCCGGGCCCCGTCTTTTTACCGACTCCACTAGGCTCAATGGATACGGGGAGGAAAAATTGATCGTCCGTTTGGAGACTTTGAGATGCTATTGAGACGCGTCGCGGTTCATCGTTCGTGATTCATCAATCCAATGCGGATTGCTCGCACGTTTGCGACTTAAGCATGCGCGGGGTACGGGAATCCCGATGATCCACCGGGATAATTCTCTTTCCAGCACCTCACTCATTCCCCTGGGATTTCGTTGGCTTACACAGCTGCAGCCAAACTGGCCACTGATAAGCAAATAAAAAAATAAAACAAAAAAGAAAAAAAAAAGAAAAAAGCAAAAAAAAAACGAGCGAGAGAACGAACCCCGTGGGGCACCACAGACGAAGCAAATGTGACGGCTGATTGTGTCGGTCCACCCCTCCTCAATCCCTCCGAGTCTCTCTTTCGGTCGCGAGTACGCCGAACTCTCCCGGGGCCGATGGACTAACCGAAATATTTTAGCTTCCGAAGATGCGGATTTGCCTCGGATTTCCTTGGAGCTTTCGGGACGTTGCTCGAGGACGATCACGCAGCGGTTAGCAAAATATTTCGATCGATAATTTCTTAAATGCCAAGAGCCCGGCCGATTCACCCCAACCGCCGTCAAATGCGATAACTCTAGCAATTATTATTATAATTACGAGCTTAATCCAGCATAGAATATTGTACTTAAGGCGTGTAAGCTCGTAACTGAAGAAACGTAGTCGTGTCGTCGACGCTGTCGCTCCCATCCTCGAACACTTCCGTTCGCTCGTTCGTTACGCGACAGTTTTGACGGATCGAGGCGGGGGCGGAGACGATGATAAGGACGTCGACGACGACGACGACGACGACGACGATGATGATGATGATGATGATGATGATGATGATGATGATGATGATGATGATGATGATGATGATGATGATGATGATGATGATGATGATGATGATGATGATGATGATGATGATGATGATGATGATGATGATGATGATGATGATGATGATGATGATGATGATGATGATGATGATGATGATGATGATGATGATGATGATGATGATGATGATGATGATGATGATGATGATGATGATGATGATGATGATGATGATGATGATGATGATGATGATGATGATGATGATGATGATGATGATGATGATGATGATGATGATGATGATGATGATGATGATGATGATGATGATGATGATGATGATGATGATGATGATGATGATGATGATGATGATGATGATGATGATGATGATGATGATGATGATGATGATGATGATGATGATGATGATGATGATGATGATGATGATGATGATGATGATGATGATGATGATGATGATGATGATGATGATGATGATGATGATGATGATGATGATGATGATGATGATGATGATGATGATGATGATGATGATGATGATGATGATGGGTGGATCGTCGAGGACTCGGTCGATAGGTCTATCGAAATCGCGAGCGACTTCATTAGAGGAGCTGTAGAGCGCTTGGCTTGGCTTTGCAATAAATATCAAATTAGCGCGGTAAATCTTGCTCCATTAGCAGGTGGCACATCGGATTTCCACTCGCGTGGTCCCGGCAGCCCCACGTACGCGCCCCGACACAAAGCGTCAGCGCAATATTTCGCCGGGCCGCGAACTTTGGTGCGCCAGTAAATCTCGGCTCGGCCAAGCCATCATCGCGTGAATTATCGCAGAAATCAGTTGGTAGTGGAGCAAGTTACTCGTGACGGGTTCATTGGCGCGGGCGCGCGGGCGCGCGGGCGCTGCGAATAATTAAAGCACGAGCAACGGGCAGGCGGTGGGCGGTTGAGCAGGGATGGGAGGAGGTGGAGGATGAGGAGGAGGTCGGGAGAAGGGGAGTCAGTGGCGCGCGAACCCGATGGGCAAATCCCATTGCACGCTGGGGTTGGCGCGGGGCCAGCCATGCAGAATAATGATACGTAATCGCGGAGCCGCGCGTCGTTACGACTGTAGCGCGAAGTTTGACCGAAGGGGACGGCAACGAGCTCCGGGGAATCGATCGGCGCCGAAGGACGAACCGGAGAGGTCGTCGGATACGGTTGGACACCCAGCCGAGTGTGATCTTCGGGCCCTCGAGGCTCGGGGTCCGACGTCATCGCGCGACCTTCGTCCTTCGTCCTCCGTCCACCCCTATCGTACGCTCTATCCAGGCAGGCAGATGTTAATCCAAATTCAATGAGACTTTGGATAGTGAACTATTTTGCTGGATTTGATGATGTGATGTGACGGGGCGGGCCGGGGCGGGGCGCAAGGCTGTTGTAGCAAACGACTTGGAAACTACCGTGGCATAACTTGCAATTTCATATCTCTCGAGAGATTGGAGCGGGGTGTCGTGCGTTATATGACAAATATACGGGGAATTGGATATTCTGTTTTAGCGTCTCTATCATATGATATTCAGGATTACGCGTGCTCGAGTCATAAAATTAAAAGTGTACAATGTATTGAAGAGGAAATGTACCACTTTACTTATGGTCGTCCTAATATGGGATAGAAAGCCGTTACTTGAATACGTTTGAAGCAGGCCGTCCATGGAAAACCATGAATTTCAGTTGCTTATACGTCGTAATTGGCAAGGATTAATTTTAATGCAATTTGATGATAGGATAGCAGGGTTATTGCGAGAGCGTATTGGTAAAAATTGTTGTAGTTAAACGTCCAGATTGGTAGAGTGCATTTGTTGCTACATCGAAAGCTATAAAGATTGAAAAAATTCAAAGTTTCGGCCATGAACCTTGAATTGTTTTTTTTGTTTTCGATTTGATTTATTTTCTTTTTTTTTTTTTTTTTTTTTTTTTTTTTTTTTTTGGGAAATTTCGTTCGGAAATTTAGTTGAGTAAAAAATGTTTGCTTTGTACTGTAGAATAATTGGCAACTTGCACGCATTAAGCGCGATAATATCCGTGTAAAATTCGAAATACAATACAGCTGTTTATATTTACAGAGAAAAATGCCAGTCCTTCTCCACCCCCACCACAACCCGCGACAACAAAATTATGTCTAAATTTTATGACTTCAATATACAAAGAATCCAACGAATGCTCACTTTATAACTCCGGTAAATTAAATGTAAAAGATATTTTCGTTTAGTTTTTTTTTTCTTTTTTTTTTTTTTTTGTGACATTGCTTCGAAATGAATAAATGAGATGAATCTCTCGATTTGATAAGCCTATAATGTTTTTCTGCAAGCTACAAAACGCCGATATCGAATGCCTTTTAACCAGTCGACTGTACTTACTTGCTGAGTGTTCAATAATTTTCGTTGGACAGTCCCCATTCACGAGCTAATTATTAATAATAATAATAAAAAAAAAAAAAAAAAAACAAAAAAAAGAATAAAAAAGAAAAAAGAAATTTTCTTTTGATGGACCGTCGTTGGTCAAGAGTAGTTAGTTATTTCTCTATGTATCGAGTACTCTCAATATAATTAATGTATCTTCTGTTTATGAATCAGCGAGTAACAACGCGCAAGCTGATCTGCGATTTTCCCGTATGACAATACCGAGTGCTTTTACACGTACGAGCACTTCTAATGCATCGAGAATTAGTGTTTATAAATGATCCCAGCGTTATTCGAGTTTTATTTTTATCGGTAATCCAAATAAGGGGAAAAGGAGAACAGCGGGGCGTATGGTATTAAAATTAAAACTCGAATGTTAAGGACGTGGCAAACATAATATAGAGCGAGCGAATGCATTGCGATGTAAATTGTTTATCGGATGAGAGTGAGGCCGGTGCCGGGGACAAAAAGTCAATTGTGCCGGTGGGTATCGCGTTACTAATGACGACTGCACGAAATGCGATGCGCGATTCGTCATTAAACGAATTGGGATTTCAGTTGTAGATTGACGCGGGGGTGGTACGAGGGCGGCCGGGAGGGAGGGAGGGAGGTGTGGAGGACGAGGAGGTACGGAGGATCGGGCTACAGCGCGCGCACGCATTCCGCGTTCTCGTGCAACAATGTGCGCGCGCAAGTTCACTTGTAAATTACAAAGCTCCGGTATTGTTGGCTTTGCGCCTGTGTGCGAGTACTTGCGAAATGAGTTGAATTTCAATTTGCAGCCGTCGCGTACCCCTACCACCCGACGATTTGCGAATAATTGCGAACAAGTGTACGCCGTGTAATGGAAAATATATTGAATTAGATAAACAGTCGGAAAAACCGTGAGTTTTATGGGCGCTTTTCGCGTTCGTCCGTGGATATTTCAATCGATTGATAATGGCTGTAAAATTTTTTGGCCTTTTTATGCATTCTCTTGCTTTCTGATATCTAAGCCGATCAAGATAATAAATTAGATATCTGCTTTGTTTTATTCCCCGTGGTGAATTTAATTAAATGACATTCGATAAAGATTGAATGGGGCGGCTACTTGCAAACGAAATTCCGTATTTATTTAAAATGTATTTCGTTAAATAAACGTTGAGTTTTGTATTACTTCCACCAGCGATTAAACGAATTTTCAACAATAATCTAATATTAGATTAAATTTTATTTACATAGCAAACAAATGGGGAATGTTGTTTATCTGTATATCGCATCATTGTTCATTATAAATACATTTCTTGGCGAGTGATGTTAAAGTTATGCTAACAAACACATATCAAGAAAAAATTGAATTGTTTGTAGGAAAATTCAATGGAGTTGGTGGATATATAAAATACATTGACATACATAAATTAACTCGAAATTTTTAAATGTCACGTACACATCGGCTCATTATATTCCATACTAATATTATGATTGTTTCTAATTCTTTCTTTCTGACTTTTGTTTTTTTAAATCCTATTTATTATATTGTAAATAAATATCTAAAATGATTGGTTTAACACTGCTGTACTTTGATAACATAATAATGTATAACTAATAGTCCAACAACTAAAAGTATAATAAATTAAATATTAGAAAGAAGAGCGATGGGGGGAGGGGCAGGAGGGGGGGGGAGAATACTACCTAATGAATTACATAACGGAGAAAATGCGGAATATCGTTAAATACAGTTTATGATAATTAACGTCATCACAATATATTATTGAATGTGGTTGAATGTGATTGCAAAAGCATACAATTCGGCCCAGTTAATTCTTTTATAACTTTTATACCGAATATGTACATTAAATTTCCTTTGCTTTATACATTACATGTTCGATATCTCTATTTCACTGTCATTCGAGCAACACACACTTATAATTCAATTATTATTGTTTAAATGTTCATTATATTACGTACATAAAATATACATCGCTTATTATGCAATATAAAAGCTAATATTTTGAAGGACGTTTTATCCGTATAAAAAGAAAAATTACCGAATCATTAAAATAATGTTGCAAAAATCTAGATGCAATGAATTAAATAGTAGGAGTTGTAAATGATCAAAATGTACATACTTGATTAAAAATTTTATTGCAAATATTTTAACATTTTTTTAAACAGCATTTATAAATATTTTAACATTTCTCTTACGCATGTTGACGACAATATATTGTTCTCCGGCTATTATGACTATAATAAATTTTTTTATTAAAAAGAATTTGTTTTATTATTTTAATGCCGGGAAGACGTAATATTTCACGAGGCTTGAGAACAAAAATTTCCAATTGCAATTATTGCGCATCATAAAATTTAAAAATAATATATTACACGAAAGTGTAAAGATGCTGTGAAAATACTGAGATTATAGATGTATCGATGAGTATTGCCATCGATCGTATTCGACCTTTCTTTTACCGGAGCCGACCGTCAATTTAAAAAATTACAACTTTTCCCTTGAATATTTGAGTAGACATAATTATTCGAATTGACTAAAAGATTTTTCTTGTGCAATATGCCCTACGTATTGCCATTTCGCTTTAACTATCATAAGATACATTTGATAATATACATACGTATATATATATATATATATATATATATATATATATATATATTATAGAGAGAGAGAGAGAGAGAGAGAGAGAGAACGTTCGCGTAAGAAAGTACTCGAGCACTCGATCTCAAATATAATCGAATGTATATATAGCGCGAGCCGAATCGATTTTCAAAGCCCACGGGTAAGCAAAGAATCAGAATTCTTCCTCTTTTCCACGCTCGGAAGAACTCGTGAAAGAAGCGCTGAATTAGATTAGCGAAAGCATAAACCGAGCCCTCGCCAGGAGACCGCGGAAAGTGCCTTCTCGCATCTATTTATAACCGGGCGCAGCTTCCGGCGAGCACGTGTTCCATGTTCCGGGGCTCCACGGAAAAGCTAGAGAGAAGATTCGAGGTATTCGCGACTCATTTGAAATTCCATTGCGGCGGTGCGCTACGGGCAGAAAGAAAAACAAAACTGAGCAAAACCAGCAGCGCCGCATCCGCTAACCAAATCTTTGATTCAGCGCTAACATTTGCACCTACGCGGCGAGTCACCTCCGGTCGGATGAATTTTTAATGTCGAGCCAGTTTTATCGGAGGAAACACGCTGGAGGAATGAATAATACACGGTGGTCATGAGCTTCTGCCTCTCCTCCAAGATCCCATCAGTCTTTTTTACGATGAAAAATGTCCGACCTCCTACTCGTTTGGACTCGGTGGGTGGTGGGGTGGGGTGGAGAAAGGGGTGGGGCAACGACGAGACGATATGATGGATTTCGACTGCCTTGGTTAATTAATTTCGCCTCGTCACTGCCCAACCACGATGTTAATGCGGGCATTTCCGTTGGATTTTTCGTTTGCCTCGTGCACGGAACGACTAGTTCGCGGAATTGAAGCGCAACTCTTGGCGGCTCTTGCGGCGATTAAGCAGAGCGAAATATTACAAGCTGTGGCTCGAGTTTAAGCGAGTGCTCGTCGAGAGATTGCGTAAAGCCGATTGAAGATCTGATGGATAGCAAAATCATTTCTCGCGAAAAATTCAAGCCTCCGCTGATATGGAAAAGCGGACTAACCCGTAATATTATTTAATCTTAACAAAATATTGCTAATACATTGGGACAGGTACGTGTGAGCACAGCCGGTTTATCTTGTTACTTTTGTTCAATCGCTCTATTTATACGATTGGAGTAGTTTAACATTTGTTCCCGTAAATCCTATACAGCCTCTACGGTTTAGCAGTATCTTATTAAGAAATTTTTAAGAAAAAGAAAGAAAAAGCTCGTTTCATTTGCAACTATCGAATAGACTTTTCAAACTTATTTTTATCTGTTTATACAATATTAGTAGTAGTAGTAATAATAATAATAATAATAATAATAATAATAATAATAATAATAATAATAATAATTCATCATCATCATCATCATCATCATCATCATCATCATCATCATCATCATCATCATCATCATCATCATCATCAACAACAACATTATCAAAAGAAATAGGTTAATTAAGAGACGTTAAAAGGGACGTGAATAGAAAAAATTCCATCAGTCGTAAATCAATAACAAATACCTTGAATCTGTGAATAATTATTGTTGGGATAAGAAATTTTTACGAATTGTTACGAATGTAAATTAAGAAATTGTAGACGCGTACAAGTTTTTGCGAATAGTAAATTTTCGGAGTCACGTGTTTGCTCGCGCCACGATGCTGGCAAACTTTTGCCTCCGCTAAGCGACGATACACGACAGTCACGATATGGCAAAAACATCGTTCATGAATGCGTAATGAGACCTTCGCTCGGCCAATACATATAAACGAATTGAAAAATGTGCAATATTACACGCAACTCTTAACAAGATTGAATTTCAAGTAATTAGAGAACAAGTGTTAATATAATATTAACGAATTCGAAAATACGTTAATTCGTTATTTTATTATGTATGCCATTTTAATCACCTGAATTTTATCAAAAATTTACGACTTTCTATGGTAATCTGAGATCCTTCCCTCTCATTTTACAGCTATTCATTATACAATTATTACTAATATTTTATCTAAACCGTCAATGAAAACCTATAGGAACTTATGTGACAATTTTCCATCGGCCTTGCGACTATCTGTACGTTCCCCTCTCTACAAGTCTTTCTATACCATAGTCATCATCAATTAATAGCGCAGACGACTTAACACTGCGCAACAACAGTAGCAATACTGCGCAGACTCGCTCACGAGCTCCGAACCTCGGCTTTAAAAGCAGCTCGAGCACGAGAGGGCCAAGAACGCACAGGTAAACAGGTAGGAAGCGACAAGGTGCCAAAGGGTAGCGAATCGCTCTCAACCTGACGCTCTTCGACAACGAGAGAGCCCAGCGATCGGCCGTGGTATCAGGGTCTTGCGGAAAATCCGAGTCGAGGTGACCCGACCGTCCGTCGCTGCCAATTGCTCCGAGGAGGAAAGTCCAAGGAGGTCGGCGCTCAGAGCTCGGCATTAGGAAATAAACGCAAGTGCGGGTGCGAGGGTCCGAGCGCAGGTGCGCGTATGCCAGCCTCGTAATAAATCATGTCGCCGCGCTCTGTACCCCGAACTCGCCCATCTGTGCTTTATAAACTCGGCTCCGTCCTCCCGCGATCCACGCAGCCCGTAGGAATTGCGGCGATGGTCGGACTTAGGCCGAACTTTGGACTTTGGAAGTTTGGCTTGGCCGTCGGCGCCAAAGGGATGAGCGAGCAGTCGACGAGTGGCGATTTGGTTGTTGGAGCCGAGGGGAGCCCGAGCTATAGATAACGGTTTTTCACGACACCCATTTATTTATGGATCTGGCGAGATGTTCTGGAGTTATTGCACTGGCAGAGCCAGTCGAGTCGTTTGGGAAGGACGAGCCGTCGCGCAATTGATGCCATTCGGACGATGATGTGTCCACGAGTGCTACAAGCTGTCGATGATTTATCAGCGTCAGTGGCGTATTTGGTGATATTGGCGTTTTTTTTTTTTTTTTTTTTTTTTTTTTTTTTTTTTGTTAACCGAAGCCTCGTACGTGGCGCTTATCACGAGTCTAGTTGTTTTCGCGTCATTTCTTACGAACGAACGAATGAGCCTCGAATGCTGGATTGAAAAAATATCACAAGTTGCAAAGTAAGCGTGGTTGTCAAGCGATGCCTTTCCCTATTTACAAGGAACTTGCAATTCTTTCTAGTTTTGTATTGTTTATAAGGCAGGCATTCTCATTGTAAAGTCGTGTAAATTTCATTTCTAATATAAAAAAAAAAAAAAAAAAAAAAAAAAAAAATAAAAAAAAGAAATAAACAAAGAAACAAAGAGCTCCCTTTCTTTAAACGGGTATTATATATATATATATATAAATATATATTTCTTTTTTTTTTCTTTTGTATTCGCTATGCAGCTACTCGTGCGCGGAAAACAGGGTCGGGGAAAAATTTTCTAGCATAATTCTAGAATTTTAAGAAACTTTTAAGCCATAAAGTATATTACGATGTTTAATAGTGAGAAACTTTGTAAACATTTGATTATAATTGTAGGTAAGGAAAATTATATTTTTGACAAAAGCTATCTCTTTAATAAACTAAACTGAATTTTCCATTCGAATAAATTGAGTTTGCTTTTTCCAGCAAACTTTAATAAACAAATAATCAAGATTACCATAACCAATAAAATTATTCGATAAAATATTGAAATCGCATCATTAGCATAATTAGCATCGTATGTTATTTGATGATGAATAAACTACGATTACTTTTCTTTTTTGATAGTCGATAGATGAAAATAAAAAAAAATAAATATAAAAATAAAAACAAAGAAAAAACAAAAAAATGAATCGATGATGAAAACAACTGACATCTCGTCGATTATTCTTAAAATCGCATATTCAGGTACACGTTGAAGAGGAGACACAAGACTTTTGGTAAAGCGTCGATAACACTTTCGCCATTACATTACACTCAAGCTTATGTTTTATCCTGCGTGAAATTCAAATTCCCTTCCTGTTTCGTTTTATCCGTTCTTACCCTGGCCATTTTATACTTCAATCCCCGGATAGGAGATTCGCGACTCCCCCCCCCCCCTGCCCCCCCCCCCCTCCCCCTCCCCCC
>NW_011948429.1:291159-327839 GCF_000503995.2 Ceratosolen solmsi marchali | reverse complement strand
ATCCCCCTCCCTATACCCACAATTTATCCCGCTTCTCATTCCCAACTCACCGCCTCATCCTTGTTTTCCTCACTCCTACATATCGGACATATTTTCCACGGTCAAGAATTTATCGGGGCCACCGTGTGTTGCGTCGTCCTTGTCGACGATTTTATAATATTTGCAAATTCCGTGTGGCGACGGCTTTTCACACCTCGCGATTAAATAGTACCCTCCAACCCTCCCTGCCGCGTCAGTATCAATTGCCCCCTCTTCCCTCTCGTCCCCGCCACACCCGCGCGCGCGCACACACACAAAAACCATCATCACCGCCTGACGACATGCGACCCAATCGCGAGATGCGAATAAGCTCATGTCGGTGGATCTTGACGGCGCCGGATACGAGTCGAGTGCCAATGGATATGGGCGCCAAAATGGAAATGTAATAATAATCTATAAATATGGAATTCCGCAGAGTTTCAGCGTATAATCGAATACGAGCGTCTTTATTTTGTGCAAATATTCGATACGAATCGAGATGTGCATTAGTAATAAGTATGAAGACCAAGGCGAGCGAGGTCGGAGAAAATTGCCTTCCACGACTAAATAATGCCACGGAAATAAAACTTCCGACATTTTTCCATAGTAAATTATATGCTTAGCGAAATGCGCATTGGCCAGAGTTTCTTTATTACTTGCGACTTGAGTGTATTTAAGCGTCTACTTTTTGTACCGAAGAATGTTCAATTTACGATGGCATCGACACATTTCTGGAAAGCAGTCGCGTTAGCAAATTACTCGCTCGGAAAAATTACGCCAAGAGCCATTTGAAGAATTTCCTGGTCGAATCGACAATCGAATCCAACGGCTCTTTCACTTTTCAAGCCAGCTTTCATTTACAATAATTCAGCGACCGAGCCTTTACAATGATAAATTATAATATCGTACGTAATTGAGCGACAGACTACCATGGGGTGCGAAGTGAGAGAGAGAGAGAGAGAGAGAGAGAGAGAGAGAGAGAGCGATCGAATGAAAGTCAGAGAGAGAGAGGGGGGGGAGGGGTGTGAAATAGCGGCGAGAAGGTTCAACAGCGCCCAAACAGATAAGATCAACGTCTCGACGCAGTCGAAGCCTAATAAAAGTGACATAGGCGTTGCCCCGGCAACCCCTTAGGATTTCTTTCACTTGTTGCTCGGGAGGTAAAAGTCGGTGGCGCCAACATCTGCAGCTGCCCTAAATGCGCGACAATAAGTTTTACGCAAGTCTTCGAGAGCCGATTGACGCCGTCAAAGGGATTTGTACGAAGCCGTCTTTCTTGCGCTTTCCTAGTCGTAGCCAACGCCCGGATATGGATTCTCGGTCTGTCCGCTCCCTCCTTCACTTTTCTTCATCCGAGGCAAAAGTTCGCTACGTAACGCCACTAATTTTGAAAATCAACAGATTCATTTCGGTTACGAGTCGATTCGACCCGCGTAAACGTTACATGTACAACTCAATAACGCGCTTGGGACTTGGCGCTGTAAATAAATTCTATTGCAGTCGATACAAATGAGCCTCGATTCGATGCGAGAACACAGTCACTTTTCGATAAAACACATAACTGCATTAACAATTGGCGAGTTTCATGAAATATTCGCGTCTCTCACTTAAATGCTGTCCATCGGTTTATCAAAGCCGATTGTTTATTTCAAAGTTTTGTTTTATTTCACCGCTGTTACTAGCGGATAAATTGATATTCAATTAATACTGATTTATGTTACATTATCTACAAAGGGTATTTCGAACGCCTCGCTAAAAGTAAATTATTCATAGAATTGAACATGCTGAGCATTAAAAGCGTTTCGGCGATTTTACGAAAATTCGCGTGCTCGCGCTCACACGTTGAATAGTAAAAATAGCGAGCGGCACACTTTGGCATCGAACGAAAAACCAACCAAACTCGACATTGTACTTATTGTCTTTATGGACCCTTTCCCTGCTGCTACTCGTCCTCCTCCTTTTCATCCCCCTCCCTACCCTCCCTGCCCCCTCCTCCTCACCCAAACCCTCTACAACTAACCGACTCGGGGAGCAGCGGGTAAACAAAGCTGATTCATAAATAAGAGAAGAAAGCGAAACCCGCGTGTTTCGCGGGTAAAAAGTAAATTAAAAATAGCGAAACGGGTCGAAATCCGTGGCGTTCAAAGGAAGAAAAAAAAAGGCAACAGAGCTCCCAAATTCCCGGAAGCTCGCACAATTTTTTCGCGTCTATCGTCAAAGCAAGCGGCGGCTGTCGGCAAAAAGCCAACGTGGACCAACGCGCGGACAAGCCATTTTTTTAAAGACTTCGTCATCACTATTGCCACAATACCAGGGAATCCCCCCCCCCCACAACCCCAACCCCAACCCCAACCCATCTACCCCTACACGCACACACATGCACACAAACGCGCGCGCCAACCATCCACCCAACAATTTCACCGAGTCCTGGCCTGGCAGTTTACGAAACGGTTAGAGTCAACCCCAAATGCAAATGGACCCCCGGCAGCAGGCGATGACCCTCTAGAATCCATCGAGGTCCACGGGCTCTGGGATTCCTTCGATCAACGACATACGTACGCTATTGGATTTTCATTTAAAGGTGGGGTGGGTGGTGGGTGGGGGAGGGACGAAGGTGACAGCGACGGCCGTTCGTTGAATCGCTCGCCGGTGAAAAATGAAGCGCCGCTACGGACATAGGCCAACGAATTTTGACGATTCCATCATAAATCAAGCGGTCCTTTTTATTACTGAGGCGGTGGTGGGGATGGGGGATGGTGTAAGTGGGGCGCGCGTATGCGATCGAGTGATTACTCGTAGACGCTGCGATTAGTTTTGATTTGCGCTTTACAATTATCCAGCCGGGCGTAAAGACCCAATAGCCTCGAGCACTATTCCATCCAATTTTCGCGAATTAATGAGAACGATGGGGTGCGGGTAGCCTATGACGTAAAGGCTCGTCACGGTAAATCGCCCCCGACTTTAGCGACTTTGGCCGACTTATTCGGCCACCTTTGCTTTTCCATCAACTCGCCTACCATAAATCCCCGTGCTCAAAGACGTCACGGAAAAGCTCGCGCACCCTGACAAAACACTAACTCGAAACACGCCTTCGTCGTATCTCCCCCCTCCCCATCCGCCCCTCCACCCCTCCACCCCTCCCCTCAATCCCCGCACGCCAACAAGCCCGCGATCCCATAAAGATCCATGAGTCGACGTCCTCGCCGTGTCTACCTAACGGAGCAAAGAGGCGCGTCAAAGGTCACCGAAGCCTCGCAAATGTCGGTGGCGAGCCGCCTCGGCGTGCCCCGGAAGCGACTACTTCGGATATCGATTTGGAGGTGGCAACGCGCGTCCTCTCGTCTCACCTCGACGCCTCTCCGCTCTCTCGCGCTATTGGCAAAGCGATAACTCGCGGCGTCGCCCGTAAATCAAGCCCCGGCTGCTTCGCGACCTTTTTCCCGCAACGTCCGAAGGTAACGGTGAGCCGAGGGCGCCGCTTCCTACGACACCCGACCTCCTCTCCCCGGACTCCATCCGCCGTCGGCCGTCAGGGCAACTCCCACTCCACTCGGCCCGTGGCTGTGGCGTCGCCAGCTACTGTTGGAAATTTATCGCGGGGTAGAGTGGGAAGAGGGAGCGCGTCGGCTCGACTGCACGTACGCGCACTCCGAGTGACTTATTTCCTTTCTTCGCCGTCGGCGTCGGCGATGGAGCGGCTCGAACTGGTGCGAAATCCATTGTGCTCCTAGTCGCTTCTTTTCATCTTTCGCGCGACCGTCCGATTCATTGTTCTTGTCGAGCAAGTAGAGTTCCACGATCGTTCCTTTTCCTTTCCCATGATAATTGCTCGGGTTAAATCGATGGCGCTTTAATTTTTTCAATGACACCGTACGGGAGAGAGAGAGAGAGAGAGAGAGAGAGAGAGAGAGAGAGAACAGAGGAGGAAGGGATATATTAGCCAAGCCTCGCCGGAGACTAGTCCACATTTTTTTTCTTTTCAAGCTCTCGTCTGTTTTTATCAATGAAATTTTTTATTATGCAGCGCCTTTGCGCTTTCGGCATATCGCTACATTACTCTCTGCGATTAGCTACTTAAATTGGAAAGTAAGGTGTTGCCGCTTGCAAGAATATAAAGGATATACAACGTAGATTTTAATAGAACTCTACTGAGAAATACTTTTGACGGGGACAGCGTAACTCGTGTTTCGTCAGTTTTCGAACAGCTAATCCATAACAGAGATAATTATACTTCGTTAATAGGGTGAAAGAGGGGGATGTGCCACCAACGTGAAGCATCCCACCCCCATCTTCTTTCGCTTTTAAATTCGCTATCCGTTATACGGTTGCGGGTAAATATCAAAAGTCCACCCCCCCCCCCTCCAATCCTCCTTGCCTATCCAATCCACTCAATAATGAATATTGAATTTGGCCCGATTATTAGCGGGCTAATATAGTGTTAAAATTAGCTGTAATTTTTTGCCCCGCAAGATCGCGACTTTGCGAACAAATTTTACTTTATCAGTCGGATCTAGGATTGAGATTTAGTCTCGTATAGGTAATAAAACATCGTTGTTATTATCGTCTCGTGAGGACGATCGAGAAAAAAAGTACAAACTCCTTCATGAAGATGTTGGTGCAAGAGGAGAAGCGATTCTGCGCTCAAAAAAGCCGAGTACGGCAACAAAGATTGCACGCTGTGACTCTCCATCCAGTGTGCGTCTGTGTGTGTGTGTATATATAAACGTCTCGCAGACTCTCACTTCATGAAAATCTAATACACGTTCAGGGGAGTTTGCTGGTTACAAGATGCTCAGTGCAGCACAATGAATAAGAAAATACGTATGATTCCCTTTGTGAGATACGTCCAACGAAAAGCTTATAACTCCGCGTGAATATAACATTTAATCTAATAAAAATTAGATAATGATAAAATTCTATAGAGTTTATGACCGAAAGTAGCTATAATAATATACTTTAAGCGCAAAGATACGTTTAATTTCATTTCATTTTTTATAGTCACCATAAAAAGTTTCACCATACTTTTATTTCTTTAAGCGCTGGCGTCTTAATAAAAATTCCAACACGAAGCAAATAATTGTTATTAAAACCTAGCCCACTTTTATTATTTAAGGAAACCGTAATAACACATTGTTAAAGCATTTTTATCCCTTAATTCTCCTTATTAAATAACCGACAATTTCACGCTCGTACGGCCGGCGACGCCGAGATGCTCCTCCGTCCCGACGACGACATTCGATCCTCGACTATGCCGGCAGCTCGCACTCGATCGGCGTCCATGGCCGCGATGAGCACCACTGCCCGAGACTCGCCGAGACGTCGCAGACGCACACCTTGGGACGGGATGCAGGCCGAGGGAGACAAACCTTAGGCGGCGGGGCGGCTTAGGCCGGGAAAGGAGGAGAGTCGGTGCAAGCCAGGAAATGCACTTGACGCACGGGAGAGGACGACGAAGAGGCTCGGGTGGCTCCGCGAAGCCTCGGGGGAGAGTGGTAGAGCGGCGTTGGAGGGGAGCGAGGATGAGTCATCGGAGATACGGAAAACCGGTTCGCCACAGTTGCGGCGATCCCTCCTCCTCGGCCCAGCGCCCGGCGTCACGGCGACCGAGCGAGCACCGCCAGCAGCACCGGCACCAGCACCAGCCGCAGCCCAATAGCGAGAGTGAGAGAATGAGAGCGGGGCGAAGGGGGTGGGGACGCGCGGTTTTTATCGCGGCTCTCCCCCATCTCGACTCGCGCTTCTTTTTTTTTCTTTTCGTCACCGTCGCCGCTCGCGGCCAGCGACTCGTCGCCCGACACCTCGTGCAACCCACCAGCCCCGATAATACACTGGCCGATCTCGTATCGGATATCGATGCGCCGATCCCCCTCGTGTCCAAAGTCCCCTCCTGCCAATGTCTGTCGCTTCGACGAAATATCGCTTCCTCGTCATTGGGGAAAATCCGACCTCCTCGTTCCTCACCGCCACTTTCTTACGCATTTGCTTATTCCATGGAGAGGTGACGGGTACTACGACGTCCCCTCCAATCTCTAACCCAACCAAACGTAGACAAAACTCCGATCGAATTGATATCTTCTGAGAATCGGCTGCTCCGCGAGTCCTGGCGCGCGCTAATGAAACGAGAATCGCCGTAACTCGAGCCTTAAAATAAAAATTAAATGATATAGGAGAGGATGGGCCTTGGATTCGCTCGATGCTCGTTCGCTTTCAGCCGTGAAAATCACACCGACGACTGGGCCACTGCTACCGAGGGTCCCTATTCCGAATAAATCGATAATTCAATGAAGTTGGCTGGGAATTTTCGTGACCGACGCTTTGTCATATATTTTGTGAAAACGTCAAGCAGTTGAAATGCAACATTTTTCTCCTCTCCTCCCAAAAGTCATATCGCAGTCCATATCGCGTACAGCACAGAAAATGTCGTATCTCTAATTCGCGCTGAGACTGTTTCGAGCGTTACCTCGTCGACTGTCTTAGGTGCCGTAATATTGTATTACCGAACACAATACTACGGAACAACACTCGGAATTCTGATTAAAGATGAGCCGCTGCTCGAAGAACGACTAAGAAAATGGGAAAAATAAAGAGAAATCGCCGGCCCAGCAGACAACCTGATATTTAATAAAGCTGAAATTATTTCCAAATGAGCAAATAAATATATCGGTCGGTAGATTTATTCATAGGATGAATTTCAACTAAATGCACGTACGACAGATCTTCGATGACACAGAGACTTGAAAAACATTAAAGAGAGACTCGCCAAAGCGTAGTAAATGACTCGGTACGAGTATTAAGGAGAACAAAGACGGAAGAAGAGTTGCAACGAGTAGTGGGAGCGGGCGACAAAGACGTCGGAATTTCAAGACGAACGACGTAAAAGAAGTACAGTGAAGATATTAATGTAAAGGAACTCGTGACATTTTCCCCGTAAGAATTTTTCGCATTCGCAAGTGAGCGACTGCAACTCAATAAAAGACCTTTCATATTTGTGAAAAAGTACACGGTAGTGAGACATTTTTTTGGTTTTGTTTTTGCTTGCATTTATTGTTATCGTGTAGAAATGACCGAGATGACGAATCGATAACATTAGCTAAAATACAAATGTAATGCAGATGAAAATCTGTGGATTATAATTCGTTAAATGAGCGGAGCAACGGAACAGGATTTCCAAATTTATTTCATCGAGAAATACGAGCTCTTTGCAATATGCGGAACCGCGAGATTTCATATGATTTCTTTCTACTCTTTTGCGCCTCGGTAATCGATGAGTGCGAGATACGCATATGTCGGCCCTCGCTTACGCTCACTCATTGTCTCCAATCACAACAACAACAACAACAACAACAACAACAACAACAATAATAATACAACTAGAAAGAGGAAGAGATTAAAAAACAAGATCGAGAATAAACAAGGAGAGCGCGCTCTCATTAACGCTGTCTCGCTACTTCAACATATTTTATGCCATATGGCTTTTGAGCCCCGAGCCATTATTATATTTTCTTTCATTTTTTTTTTTGTTTTGTTTTGTTTTGTTTTGGTTTTTGCATTCTTTTCTTCACGCTAAGCAACCCGACGCTGCTGCATCTTTGCGCCTTTTACCACGAGATAATTGTTATCCCTATGGTAGAATTAAGCCTGTGGGCATTTCTACCATAAGTGATCATCGCGCTGTTTCGCAGAATTGAGGCATCGTTTCCCGAGATATTCAAAAACTTTTAAATGAACAGAATGTTAGGCTCTGCTTAGCTATTTTTGCTATTTCCTCGAAAAATGCAGATAAAAGAAAATAGACGCGCAAGCTTTTTTTTTCTATCATGCTGTATATAATAAACTCAGGTACGTGCCTCGTACCTAAACAAGCGCCATTGCAATGCACACAAATGCCAGTGCAGATAATTTTCGATTCAATTTAAACAAGAGTGTGCGATTCGAAACTTCATAAATAATTAACAAATTAAGGTGGTGAAAGTTTTATAGACAATGAAATTTTGAGGGGAGCAACAAAATCATTCTTATCCGCGCACACTCCGAGGATTCTTTCGCTCGTTAATCCATCAAAACTGAAATAATAGTAAAGTAAATTATACCATTAATCAATGCTAAAATCATATCGATGCAATATTATCTATCTTAAAGAAATGTTGTCTAATCTTAATTGTCTAAAGGTATTGTGAGTGGAGCAGCCTCGCAATTAATGAACTGCAATTTGAAATGAAATTTATGCTTTCTTTACACAATTAACGTGGCAACTAATCCCTTTACTCTTTCTGCCATACGATTTCAATCGTTTCTTTATACAAAGCGACTTTCTTTATCTTTAGGACTATGCACAATTCAAATTAATCAATTCGTTCTCATACCATATAACGGATCTTTACGATAATAAGTATTCTTCGGGCATCATACGCACGGTATTTACCTGCAAATTAATCAAACATCACAAATTTAAATGAATAAAATAGTATTTGACTTAATTTCAATTATCCATAAGATATTTTCAAGTATGGTACGAGGCAAAGTCTTCAAATTCCAAGAGCTTTAATTTTGCTTGATAAAGAACGCAGTCGACACGCAGTAGTAGATGAAAAAGTTGAGAATGAAGATTTCAAAGACGATTAAATAAATTGATAAACTTTCCAGCCACTTGTGCGATGCAGCGAAAGCATTTTAAAACGCAATCGTTAAAGTATTGAGAAATCACGCAACGACCAAGTTTGATTCGATCGTACTTCTCATTAGAGCTCTGTAAAACTACAAATTTTACTTTCTTCATTTCTTAAGCTAATTAAAGATGAATTGGCCGCGACATAGAATAATTCGATAATTCCCATTGGCGTAAAAAATCATAGGCAAGTGATTATTTTTCGTGTACTTGGTACACTTTTGTAATGAGATAATATAGAATTTTTCTCTTGGAACGAGTGAAAATACTTCAACACATTTTATTCTTCTCATTACTCGATTGTGAATTTTTATTTAAAAATAGGAATCGATAATCGTGCCCAATAAAAAGGATATGATATTAATATAATACAAATACAATTAACAGAATTTTTATTGATATTAATTCTTTACGTATGGCAATATAATATGAATATTTTCCCAAAATACTTAATTCAATTCTAATCTGGAATACTTTCATTAATCATAAATCAAGTTTTAACATTTAGAAAAATCTTATCATTTTTATCATTAATTGCTCATGAGTTTCAACCTCGTATAATCAATTAGTTTATCAGTGATGTGTGCTTATAGGTTACTGATGCTTAAATTTTAATAGAATACTCTATGAATATTGCCTACTTTAATATTAAGAAAAATGAAATTATAAAAAATCATTGAAATAAAACTCTGCCAATACAAAAATTATTATAAATTTCAACGTAAACATTGGAATTATAATTAAATAATATTTAATTTTAAAAGATTAATTTACATAACAAATTATGGCTTGTAATAAATAAACTATTACATAATGTAATATATATATATATATATATATATATATATATGCACTAGTTAACTTACTTTAAGAGAAAAATTATAACAAACTATATATTTATAAAAATTAAGTATTATTGTGTATTAGGTTAAGAGCAAAAAAAAAATTATTTTCACGTTGAATTACCATAGCAATTAAGTGAACTCTTTAATTCAACATATTAGCATACGTTTGTTTTTTCCTTCTAAAAAAGCTATATAATCCATAACAATATAGTTAAACAATGGCTGTCGAAATTTAAAAAAAATAGCAAAATTAAAATGACTTTTATGATACCGATTATTCTCTCTAAAGTTTAGCGCATTTTCTATGAATATACAATGCAAAGCTAAAAAAAATATTTACTTAGAAAAGAGCGCGAATCAATAAAAACAAAAACAACAAATTGAAACGGTAAATTATTTTTATGTATTTTGTATATTATGAATACAAAAAGGGTAAAAATATATGCTCCGTTTCTTAATTGATTTGTGTATGATAAATAGACTAATGATGTATAATGAATAATCCAGACTGATTAATATGTAAATACCATATTTTATTATCAAAATTAAACTAGAAAATAAAATTGAATAACAACATGATTAGTTGTACGTTCGAATTAATATACATACGATTGACCACTACAGTGCATTATAAATACACTTTTTATAAAATCATATGTATTTTATTAATCGCAGTATTTTTTTAATCCTTGCTCCGTAATAATTAACTATTAAAAGAAAATTTTTTAAATATCTAACCTACGGTATATTAAAAATCATTTTTGAGTCAAACTACAATTTATTATACCCCTAATGCACTTAATAACTTATATACAGATCTCTCATTATTTATGTAGATATATTTACGTAAAGATATTTTTGCCAACAGGGTAATTATCACTTATCGTTTTTTAATAAGATAGCGCTTGTGCAAACTATTTTAAAATGAGCATAATCATAAAAATTTTGAATGTATTTGTGTTTTCGAATAATAATCCTTAATCGCTACGTTTATTCTTTTTATGTAAAAAAAAAAAAAAAAAAGAAGAAGAAGATTTTCAGGAATTTATATATTTAAAAATATCTCTTTGTTTACACCTGATTAGGTTGGATTCAATTGTTTAAAAAGGGGAATTCCGATTTTTTGTCCAAATCCTCCAATTGACGTCAAGGATTTTCCAAATTCCTCTTATTATGTTAATTTTTAATGAAAATATTTTATAATATCAGATTCGAAGTTATAAACATGGGATATTCGTTCTATAATTAGAAACATTTTAATGAAAAAAAAAAAAAAAAAAAAGTTTGTATTTAGTAATATAACAAACTTTTCAAGCCTAGTTTATCAACGATTTATTTAATTTAAATAAACTCGGAAATTTATCTTCAAATCCAACTTCCTCATTTCTCAAGACATTGCCTTGAAGCCGCTTAAATGGCATAAAATAAGAATATTAAAAAGAGACGGTGATAGGGGGGGGGGGGAGGGGGGGGGGGGGGGGGGGGGGGGGGGGATTCTTTCGATTAATCATTCATTTTTAGTCCTGCCGTTAGCATATAACATGGTTTTGCGATACGTAAATGCAAAAAGTAAAAGTCAATCTTCGATGTAAGCCTATAACATGAAAAAAGCGATAAGTTGACGCGATATTTGCACTGATTTATACTAGCATTGCACGGTTAAATGAATCATGTCTTTATTTCCTGTAATACAAGCGCTCTTTAGGTATTTTCAAATAGCAAAAGGATACAAAAGTGAGCAGCATGCAAAAGTGCCGAATATTTTGTATTTATCCTTTTTAATTCATTGAAGAACAATAAGTAGCACTTTCGAAACCGCAAGATAATTAACAACATTATTTTTACATACATATTGTTTCATGTTATTATACGCAAGCACGCACACGCACACACGCGCACACACACACACACACACACGCGCACGCATACATGCACTCACGCACGCACGCGCGCACATAATATTTCTGAATAATATGATTTACCTTAAGAGGACGATCCGTAACTTTTAAATCACAGTTTCGTCAAGATTACGCGAATAAAGTTAACGTCAGACTTGTTGAATAATACATACGCGTGTATCTTCATGTCTCGCGTAGGTAAGATTTTTCTTTAAATAAAGCTGTTCCGATCATTTTACCGTGTGCGGTATTTTTTTTTTCAATTCCCTTGACGATACAGTAAATGGGAAAATACCAATGGCTTGTAAAGACATGTTATGTTATATTTTTAATTACACGTGTTTTACGACTTTTTTTTTTTTTGTTTTGTAATACTTTCGTATGTCTTTGAAGTTTCAATTTAAATCAACGTCTTACTTGTTTTTGAAAATCTTGAATTCTTTGAAAGCAGCGAACGTGCAATTATCTGTTAATGCTCGTAAATTATTTATAAAAACTAAAAGCAAGTGTCGGTGTACTCGGTATTTATTAAAGGACTAAATTTTGGTGATAAATAACGTCGCAGTGAAAGTGTGTCCGATATTGAAAAACTGAAATGACATCAAAAATAGAATATCCAATAAATTGGCTTTAGAAAATAGTGAAATGATATTGAAAACGAGGAACTTTAATATCTCATAGCTTTAGATACCGGATAAATATGAATATTAATTGCTATTAAGAACAATATTATTAACACACCATACAAGAAAATACAATATTTTACACAATATTACACGATACTTTAAGATGGTTAATTGTTGTCGAATTAATAACAAATTTCGATTTCTTATTATTCCATTTTAACGTTATTCATCGGAAACACTTTAATCTAAAATTATCAAGCCTATAAGGTAAAACAGCCATTTCGTGCGATTGATTTCTAATAAATTGAACCTTGTACATGCATGTATGTACATAAAGTAAATATAGTGGGCCTCTCAATAACTGATTTACTTCTCATACTTAAGATAGTCGATATAAAGATTGTAATTGTAATCAAACACCTCAAGGTTCGGAGTACTAATGTTTATCTAAAAACTCTAATCACTGTATATGAGATTTTAAATCAACTGAAATTTTAATATAAAGTAATATTTTATTGTTATAATTATACAATTATTATGTGCACAATAATTGACAGATGAACTTTTAAAATAAGAGCAACGTCAGGTGTAAATGTAATTTGTACATGGAGTTTATGAAAATCAAATTACTTTAAGAAAATAATACTTTAATTAAACGTCTTCGCGATCTTAATATTCGTTATAAAAGTAAGATTAAATAAAAAATATTAAGAAAAGAGCATTGAAAGTTATAGAATATTTTTAAATGAGAGCTAAAAGTTTCATACACTTTGATCAGAAAAGCTTTTAGTAAGCGTTTACCAATATAAATATCAAATATCCTATTTCTAGTCAAATCGAATATGAATTTAAGAATCTTTTCAAATATATAAAACAAAAACTTTCGATTGATTTTCCAGATAATAACGATATATTATTTATAATAAAGTCAATTATAGTATACAATATACAAGCAATATTGGCTTGAAGGTATATTATTTATGATTACGTTGATTTCTAAATTTGTTGGGATTTTTTTTTTTTTTTTTTTTTTTTTTTTTTATTTTTTTTGGGGTTTTTTTTTTTTTTTTTTTTTTTTTTTAAATGAAAAAACAATATAATTTCAGATTTTTAAATTGAATTAGAAAATCAACACTTAATTCGAAAATTAATATTCCTATTTAAAAAATGAATTTCAAATTTCGAATGATTCTTTAAAGTTATATTACTAATGATTTGGCGTAAAGATTTAAATACAAAGTTAAGAAGAATTGATAAGAAACAATAATATACGCAATCAGCTGGAAATTGTTTGAGAGAATAAACTAATGCAATGAATTAGATAGATTTCTTTCTCTAAATTTTGGCAAGACATATTTATAGTTCAGCTACCAATTATATCGTCTTCTCCTTCAATCACAACATCTTACTCTATCAAAGAAGTTAATTTTTTCACTAAACATAACGTATAATTCAATATATTCAATACTATCGTCGAAAGTAGTAGTCTTCAAGTATATAATTTCAAAATTTTAAAATGTATTTTTAAGTGACAGTTCCCTACTGCGAATGTACAAAACAAATTTGTATTTAATAACACAAATAAAAAATTGAATCTCCTAAATATAAAAATTTATATAATTTCATTGGTAATATATTCTGTTTGCGTATTCAATGAATCAAGAATTTTTGACAAATTAACAAGGCTAATTTTAACAATAAAATTCATTTTTTTTTTCTTTTTTTTTGGATGAAATTATATGATAACATAAATCACAAAGATTGAAATGGTATTTATGGCCGAGATCGAAGGTCAACATTTTTCAAAACATAATATAACACAAACGTAATTAACATAATAACATAAATTCCTTTATCGTAATGAATGATTATACATACTAACGATGATAAAGACATCAATTTTTTTTTTTTTATTTTTTAACATGCAAGGTACATAATCTTCAGATTACTTAAACTTTATTGATTAGATATATTTGGAATTCTTATCAGTATTTGTCATACAATACACCATTTTAACACTAATCTTCATTAGAATCTCAGATTTTATACTATAATCAACAATGTTCGAATAAATTCCAATAATACAATCGTGACTGAAATTTTACCGAGAAATCGATAAAATAATAAATATTAGTAATCATCCCAACAATTTATTATTAGTATCTGTATTATTCTGAGAATAAAAAATTGACATCAACCCGCGAATTCTGCGCTAAATGAGGTAGCGGGCAATATTTTCATTCAGGAAGCCATCTTCGATTAATGCCGCGTAGAGAAGAAAACGAATCAAGTGCTACTTTAAGCTACTTTCCGAGAAACTATCAGAGCCCAAAATAAATTAAACGCGAGAGAAAGAGAGAAGAGGGAAAAAACGGAATCCTGTTTTCTGGTGAACGCGCCACGAGCTCCCATAGCTCCCAAACACTTTGGACTGCTCGACGTTCGCGCGCTCCATGGACAGGCAGAATTTACCTGGCAAAGTATTGCCGGCCGCCTACAAGATTTATTGCAACGGGGCTACGAGCTCGGCGACGTCTCTATATCCCCTCTCACTTCCCCGATCCCGAGTCGGTCTCTCGCTCGCACGCGATCACCGCATCTATCGTGCTCTCGCTTTTCAATTTTAAATTCGCAATTCGAGTACAAGTCTGTCGGACCAATGTACTCTTGGACGGCAAAAAGAAAAATAGAGCTGGTGGAGGGCCATTGACCCTGCGAATGACGCAGGTAGACCGAATTCACCTAATTAGGAGAGGTAAGTTTTAAGTTTGCCGCCCATGACGCCCATGGCAATAGGTGTCCAACAAAATTTCTCTGTCGAGACGCTCGAGTCAATAAAGTCAAAATATTCGGGCGAGTAAGGTGCAGTTTGACGTCTCGTTATATAAAATTTGACGACAATTTGCCTCTTCCGGTGTGCACGAAGGCATCATCCTACCAAATGACATTACTTTACTTTCTTCCACGCCAAGACGAGGAACAACGTTGTACTCTTTACAAGATCGTATTGCGAGTGTGCGATACATCACTAGATTACTACCGCATATACAGTTAATCGGACAAAGTGGAATGAAATGAAGCCTCGGTGCGCGAGAGCAGAAAACTCGTCCATAGCCGGTGTTAAATAAATCCGACAAAGCAGCGGAAATTACTCGTTGAAATTTGACTAAAGAAGACATCGTCCGAGGAAAGTGCAGGGACACGCCAAAAGAAGGCATCGCCGTAAAGGACGACCCTTTGCCAAGCCGTAATGGAAAAAGGGCATTTCCGAATGGCGACAAAGCTGAGAGAGAGAAGGAGAGAGAGAGAGAGAGAGAGAGAGAGAGAGAGATACGTGCCATCGAGGGATGATGGCACATGACGAGCGCCACTCGCATTTAACGACCGACTATGAAAGGAGAAAGGCAAATGCTCGGCTAAGAAACGTAGGAAGGTGCGCGAGGTCACCGAGGCTTTTCAAAGACCATAAGCACCACTAACTTGGGACTGGCCTCACCTCCCACTTTTCCCTCGGCTCGGATGAAACGGAGAAGGGGAAAAAACGTTTGGGGCTAGCTAAGCTAGCTCATGCTTTATCGGTACTTACTTCATAAAAAAATGCACCAGTACTCGGCCAATTTCCGTACGATCTCGCGCGATAAGGTCAGTCTGCGATATCTTTCATTATCCTTACTACATTCTCCAATCTCTAAAGTATTATTATTGCCGTCAACTAAATAAACGATGTTTTTATCAAAATTATTAAATGATAATGATGATGTCTTGTCGTGGCTGTCGGCCACCGTGGATTCTACCATGTCGAAGTATTTTAATATAGAAGAAGCCAAGTTGGTTGTTTCCTCGAGCACCCGAGCCACCTTTTCACAGCAGCGCTCTTTCATTTTTTCCTTAAATTCTCATATCCGCCGTTATCCAAGTATTACCTATTTACTATGCACAAACGTTCAATAAACGAGTGTTATCCGTATACGCAGACAATCGCGAATCACCATAACAAACGAATTGCGGTTAAATAGCGAAACATAAATATATGCGCGTACCGATACAGAGAGGTGGGGGAAACTAAAAATGTGATGTGAGAAAGACTTTAAGCGCTGCCGAAAAGCCATTGGGAACTTTATCATTATTCGACGCTCAAGTATGAAGAGAACGCGCCATTTCCAATTTTATCGCGACGTTCGTCGCACGGTGAGCGGAAAATCAAATCAGATGCCGACGCAACTCGTAAATCGGGGGCGCCTATGCTAGATCCGTGCACTTTATTGTCTCCCTTAGTTTATAAACGGATCAATCCACCCACGGGTTTAGCGCGCGCGCGCGCTTGCGCGAGCCGATCGACTTCCGCGAGCTCCCGATATTAAATCGCGCGACGAGAGGACCGATCGCGCGGCATTAAATCGAGCCTTCCCCTTCCATACCCCCTCCCCATCCCTCCCCCCGGCCCCAACGCCATCACCACCACCACCGCCGACCCTCCGCGACCGCGGTATCGAATCACGAAGCGACGTGATTGATTTTAGCGTATTCTCGGTGGTAGTACGCCCGCCGCTGGACGCCCACTCCAACTTTTGTCCCGGATTTTCGCATTTTCACGGGCGAGCGGCGAACAAAGAAGCGAGGCCGCGATGGGCAGGACATTCCAGGACTGCGCGGTAAACGTGGGCTCTATTAGGGATGATCGAGGAATTCGTCATTGAAGAAATTCAAAGAATGGAGGGTTGAAAGTGAATAATCGGTAAGAGTGGCCGGATATCCTGGGAAATTGATAAGCTTTTGCAAAATCAAAATTCGTTAGAATAACCATGTACGCTTAACCGTGTGTCCCTATAATTGTCTATCCACGGCACGTACGTCACGTAACACTTGTCACTCCAGCGCATTACTAATTAATTATTATTACTTTCCTATAATCGACGTCCAATTTTTAAGCTCTTTGCATACTTATTAATCGTATTGATAATTACGGATAAGTGTATGTGTAACTCCGAAGAGAATGATTGGTTTAATGTGCGATTGATGCGTGCGTTTCGTCCTTACTTACTTACTTATACCGTAAACAGTGGCGCTCGGATTGTTGTATTAGAATAAAGAGGTGCGAAAATTACAGGGACTTTGCCATGAAACTGCAAATGCAATTGTTTTCAATGACAGTGGCACCGTGAACGAGTTATGGGGCCCGATTCGTTCGTCCGATTAACGTAATAAGCGCAAGTGCTTTTGTAAAGGCCCGTAACGTACTTTTATTTAACGAATGATGATACGCGCTCATGCGTTGGGAAATTTTCATGGTGCTATGGCATTTTCTCGTTAAATTATTATAGACCGTCTTCGTGCTAACGAAATCAAAACCACATCGAACAAACGATCAAACACATAAACAAACGTTCAAATACAAAATTTGCAATTATAATGAACTGCCATTCGTTTCGATATAATTATATACGATTAGTAGCTGTTATTGGCTCATTTCTTAACTTATCGTCGATACGAGATTAACGAGTACTTTCCGTTAATCAGCCGTACATCCATACCAAAACACTCGTAATCCATTTAATTAGATTAATAAATAAATAAATTGACCTAACGATCAAAGCAACCGAGTATTTCAATATCCGGACAAATATTGCCGTCAACCGGCACTAAGTAAATAACGATTAATACTCTCCGATTATGTAAGGCTTTTCAATAGTATCGGTATTAAGTATTATTCAGGCATTAATGAGATAAGAGTAGTTGTACGAAATTTGGCCAATCGCCGTTAGCTTGGCGATCGGTGTCGCGTCCTACGACCGATCGTCCTTCAAAATTTTCGTTACAAGTTACCATCGCGCCAACGTACATGGCGGACTCTCGCCGCTCGCAAATGATCGTAAAGGATCTCGGTCTTGGCAAACTATCGGGCAAGAAAATTTCGCGCTCGCTCTCGTCACTACACACATCTCGGTATCTCTCTCATCTCGCTTTTTCTTGCGGTCGCTACATCACTCGAGCGCAGACTTTAACTCCCCGGCAACGGTAGTCAAGAAGCGCCAAAGTATCCCGGAAGTTTACGAACCGTTTAATTTCGCACACAACTCGAGCTTCATTCGCTCTCTCTCTCTCTCTCTCTCTCTCTCTCTCCCTCTCCCTCCCTCCCTCCCTCCCTCCCTCTCTCCCTCGATGTCCACCCGTCCGTCCATCCGTCCGTCTGTCTCACCGACACTATCTCCATCTCGCTTTATTTCCCGCAGCGCGCTTTCCGCAAAGTCTTCAGCCGGAACGAGCTGCACCTTAATGGATTTCGTTGAATCTACTCGAGAGCTTTAGCGGCGGCACCGGCCCCCGTTTTCTATATGCCCCATCCCCGCCTACCCGTCAACCCTTTCACTGCGACTCAGTGCAAACGTAGCCGGGGTCCGCAAGGAACGAGATTTCGGTCTGTCCTCGGCTTAAAATTGGAAATGCGAAGTCGAGAAGCGATGAAGCGCGCTGCGTCAATTTGTGCGACGAGAGTAGAGGCAAAAAAATTTTTCAACCTACAGCTTTATTTGCTCTCCTGAAATTAGACTCGATGACTTTTCAGATTAATTTGCTCCCTTTAATGTAAAGCCGGAGCGTTACAGCTCGAAATTATCAAAATAATTACGTGACCCAATCAATTCCATAACAATTATCATGATTGTACGTACGCTACCGTTAAATGCATTCGTTGATTATTCGCGCGCGTAAAAATCTCAAACTACAACAACAAAAAATAAGACCGTCGCTATTATTGCATTATTAAATAGCGCAAGACACGGTTTTGAACATTTCGAATGTTACAACGAATGTTAGCTCTGCTGTCCAATAAACAGCGCTAAGCATTAAAATTAATGTTATAACAAAGCCGAGCTGCGCATTCACGTGGAAGCGTGAAATTGCATCGGTAAAAAAGCGAACATGAGCTACGTAAAAATAATGCACGTTCATTTTATAGGACAATTCGTAAAATATAAATAATTTCTTTTTTGTAGATTGTAAAAGGCTTTTTTATCGGCCCGGTGAGTGCTGTGTTTATTATCGACAAATTCGACACGTCGAATAGAATGAAAGTGCACGCGATACGCGATACGCGACGCGACGAGCGAATATATTATTAACCATTCGTACAGGGCTCCCAGTATTTTCCACGATTACCCATATTATTGTTTTGTTTTTGTTTTTGTTTTTGTTTTTTTACTTATTTTTGTTGTCGTTTTGTTTTTTTTTGTTTTTTTTTTTGTTTTTTTTGTTTGTTTTTTTTTGTTTGTTTTTTTTTTGTTTTCATCTGGGCCGCATTCGCCCACTTAAGAAGATTTAAGAGTCTCGGCCGAACGAATGCCGCACAATCCGATGATGCATCACGTGCATAAAACTTGGACCGCGTGCGCGTTTAACTTTCTTTATTCGTACTTCGCACTCATCGCTCGGCCGGAAGTACGCCCGTGAAATAAACATAAGAAACTTGTTTGCAGCATCGGCAAAACGGTGCCGCGATTACTATCATTATACGGAAACCCAACGCGTCTATACTTTTATTCTGCTTATATCGGTTATAATTACCATTATTGCTGCCGCTGTTATTATAACTTTTATTATAAATATCATCGTCGTCCTTCACAATCATGAACATCATTGTTGCTGTTGTTATTATTGTTGTTGTTAATTTTATTATGTACGCTCTTCTCCCGTTCGTATTCTCAGTTTAATCGGGATGTTACTTTTTATCATTTGTATTCCTTTCTGCCGCGCGAAACCTTTCATGCCGTTGGCGAGCTCTGAATTCTTCGAGATTCGCTTCATACAGCCGAGTGGATAAAGGATAAAGAAAAAAAAATCTTTCTTCAATGGAAAAGTGCCGTGTACGCTCGATTTTGTCGGGGCGAAGAAACGAACGCAATGGCGTAATCTTTTACTTCGTACTTGGGTAGATTAATGGTGTTAATTATGATTGCTTCACCCACAGTGCGCGTTGAATAAGACTTTGAATGGGCTGAGAGGCGATGGTAAAATTTACAAAAGTACTGCAATTTAATTAATAAGAATCGAATTTATTCGTCTTTTATTCGTTTTTTTCTTCTTTTTCCTTTTATTAATTGTTACATCTATTCGCTTATGAAATGCTTTAATTCGACTTCGGTTGCAAAAAAAAAAAAAAAAAAAAAAAAAAAAAAAAAAAAAAGTTGGAGTATCATGAACCGTGATATTAGCACGTAAATTATTCGTACGGATTACGTACTTATTAAAATAAAATATTAAAAAATCTATACGAAACGGATATGATTGTAACGTTGCAAATAGCGTTTTCATTTGCATTTTTAAGGCTGATTGAAAGTCTGAAATATCAATGATATGCAACAGTTTTATATATAAAAATTATATATTCGATAATGGAAGGCTGCGTTTCGTCCGATAAGCCAGTATAATGTTTAATTAATTCAAAATCCCATTGATTTTAATATATTTAAATACTTGGACCTGCATTCACAAAAGTTCCTACTTACGCGATGAAAGTATTCTTGTAAGGTAATTATCCGGATATTAGCAATTACCCTTAGATTTACTTTCTTTTAATGATCATTTAAAGCTTTCGTTTCATCGCCAATTAAAAGATCATTTTCCAAATAATACGCCGAATAATTAAAAATTCTCCATTGCAAACTAATAGATAATACAATTTTTAATACTTAATTGGATAAAATTTCTAACACGATAATAAACGTACGATTATTCTCGTAAATTAATGATACGTTGCCATGGCAACTATCGTTAAAGCTCGTTACAACAGTTTTCAAATGCTTTATCAAAATCGAATCATTACTGATTTATACGAGCTAATTAATAGGACATTATTCGCTTTATCAAATAGCTTCATCACGTATATGTAAATAGTTAAAAAAATTATTTCTATATTATTCCTTTATCCCATCGGGCATTAATAATTATCGACTTTTGTTTTATGTTTAATTTCAGTTTGCCTACGTCACCTGTGACTGGACGTGTTGCTACGGATGTATTACTTAATGGTAGAAACTGGAACATCTTCGTGACTTACCTACAACATAAAAATAAAAAACATCTATTAAATTTTAATTAACAAAATATCACGATAATTGCGTAATATAATTTTTTTAGTCGGTCGGTTATGGTAGAATTGAATGCACCATGCGCCCATTAAAATTATTCTACGATGGCTGCGGCCTAATCGAGAATGTAATACAAATTTTTAAATTTTTCTTTTTAAAAAAGGAAATCTTGGCGTACAATGTGCCATTCAATTTTTATCAAAAATTCTTAAAATGATTGATTTGGCAATGTTGATGAAGCAGCACGTGTGCATTTTGATTTTTTAAAAAATGGCGACAGATATCGCTCTCCTTCAAACGCTATTGAACATTTACTTTCGTCTTTGGATTTTCAAACGATTGTACAAATCAACTTGAAGAAATTCCAAATCTCATATCTCCTCTATACATTTCTATTATTTATGAAAAAATTTCCTTTTTATACAAAAACAACAAAAATAGATACATATATATATATATATATATATATATATATATATATATATAACAAAAAATCACTGATTATTTTTTTTTTTACATGCTTGTTTGATATTTCCTTTAATCTTTCGTATTTTCTTGCATGCTGCCTGCAGCTGATTTAAAAGAGAGAGGGAGGGAGAGAGAGAGAGAGAGAGAGAGAGAGAGAGAGAGAGAGAGAGAAGAATACGATGATTTTATAATACCCACCGATTACTTTTAAGCAGGATTTAAAAACTTTAAAAAATTATGAATCAATATTACAAGGATGGATGCCTAATTGCCTGCCAAAATCATTTCACATATAAAATACGCTTACGAATGTATGGAAATTCATCTTTAGCGATGCATTAAATTTGAAAATTATGTGACGTGATGTGCTATCTCCACGAGGCATCAATTTCTACACTGTGATTAGAAGCTCCCGTATACCAAGCGTACGTCAATCTCCCCCCATCAATTAAAATCCCGCGACGGAAATACGGCCGGCAAATAAAAAGAATTAATACTCGACTGTTCATCAGATAGGCCTAACTTAATATCATACAAAACAAATGCTGCGGAGCAAATCAGACGTTTTCATGCATCGGAGATCAGGCAACAAGGAGAAAATGAAATGCCAATGCAACCATTTTCCATCCAGGAAGAATCTCAATTTTAAAACACCTCCTCCGTGTGACCCACATAAATAAAAGGAACGTTAATTGCAAACTACAATCACAACTTCCTTCGTGCTCGCACTCACGCGAGCATGCGCAAGAATCTCACCGATCCCTCGTTCCGTACGGCAGCGTCCGATAAAGGGGACTAAACCGCGCAAAGCTGCACAACAATTAACGCTAATGAAGTTTTAATTCGCTGCCGATCGTTAAGCAAATGATCTTTTCCCTCCCACTTGCCTTCCTGCCTACCTGCCTGCCTGGTGGGGAGGGGGTTGTCGACGACGACCGGAGCCGTCGTCGTTCGGTGAATAAAGAACAGCAAGCAAGGCCCCCGAGGAGCCGCAAAAGCCGAGGAAAAACGAAGGGAATAAAAGGAAGTCCCGCGAGCTACAATGGCGATGGGCCCGGAGCTCCTCGTTATTCCGCGAGTAGTCGCGACTCGCCCACGCGTGCGCAGAATCGGGCAACCTGCGAGTGCGCAGCACTTTAATCGAAAGTAATCGCATTGTGTCCGGTGCAAATCCGGGGCCCTTCCGCCGGTCATTACGCGCAATTTATTCTTTAACGCTCCGCTGATTTATAGAATCTCCGCGTCTTTCAATTGCTGCGCTTCGTGTTTACCGACCCCATCCACGGTCCCCACCCGCCCGCGCACCCGCCCTCAATGCCAGCACGTAACGACGGCTTTTACGCTCCCGTCCGTGCGCTTACGCGTACGTGCGCGCGTGTGTGCACGTGTGTGTGCGCCCGGGCGACACTACGGTAATCGAGAGAGTGCTAACTGGTGATTCGTTATTTATGATTTATTGCGAACTGCGCTGCGTTGTTGACGCGCGTCCGCAGAGCTTGGCTGGGCTTTCGCACTTAAGAACCGATCGAGAGAACGGTTAGATCGTTAGTAAGTCCCTTGTGCCAATGATTATTACTTTGCATTTGCATTCCGAACGCTCGGCTTCCTACCATTTGACTTTAAAAAGCAGGCAAAAATTAAATTACCTGCAGTCGTACGCGTGTGTGGGTGGATTGCGGGTAAAGGGGGTGAGGTGGCACGTATTCTCGATTTTCATTGGGCCGTTAACGATGATGCCCCTTGCTTGTCAAGTCATTGTAAAGTTAGACGTAGCAGTTGGTAGCTAAGCAAGTGTCGTGGACCCCGGTAGTTAGGACTTATGGAAAATGAAAATAGATTGGACGATATAAAGCACGAATAACGCGTGTTTAAAATGCTCGGAAATCATGTGGAAGAAAAACGTAAAGTACGTTTGTAGTTCGGAGAGTAAGTTAGATCGTAGTTAATGGTTAGAGGGAGATTTGGAGATTGCGAACAAAGTTGTACAACTACCAAGGGTAAATAAAGTCCGGACAAACGGAAAACTGCTGCTTCTGCTGAGATAGTGTTCGACAAAGTACACAAAATGCTTGAACGATCAAGCGCTTAACTTGACTGTGATAGCAAAGATTGTAGGCAGAGAGTAATCTGCAGAAAAGGCCAACGCGTTTATATTTTTGACAGCGCAAACACTTACTTGCATGCGTCCGGCATAGAACGAGGGAAAGCTAGCGAATGTCAAAATGCCAATGCTTAATTAGATTTCCCAATAACTGTCGAATAATATTTGCTTTTCTTTTTTTTTTTCTTTTTTTCTTTCGTAAAAAGACAATTGTATATGAATTAGCCGAGTATCGATAATCTTTTTATATTTTATCCGGTATACCCTGTGATTTATTAATTCCAATGCTAAATAGAGGGGATAATATATTAAAAGTCGTTCGATATTATTCAATAGAGCTTTGCCTTCCACGTCTTCCATTATCACGAATGAATAATGATAATGTGTGTTCGTGTGTGTTCGTGTTCGCGTGTAAAGTTATTACGAGCATTTATTGGCGAATTACAGGTGATGTGTCCAACAAGCTCATTACCAATATCTGCTTCAAAGCCATAACAATTTTTTAATTATAAAATGTAAATACATCTTAGTAAAAATCTTAATTTTCTTTATGAAATTACAAACGAATGTTTGTATTTCGTTATTTTTCACATTTACCGAAAGGAAAAAAGCGTGCCTGAACTTTTCAATGTTGGCATTCGCAAAACACGGCCATGAAATCTTGCGCACCATAATGTACATCATAGAATGAAAATTAGTTATTCCTGCTTCGCTCATAGAATCCTAGTACTTAAGCTAATCTGCTAGATAATCTGTCTTGACTGAAATAATTAATATCATCGTTAACCCTCATAAGTATTGCATTCGCTGTATTTGGACCTTATTTGCCTTATTTATCTACTTACGGATAATTCGATACTAAGAGACTTTCAACGCCGATATGCTTTGAGCACTAATGAATCACCTATTATTCATTAGCTCTTTTCCTCGACAAACTGTCCCAAAAGTATGGGCATAACGAGACTACGGCCGAGGTGGAAGCTAAACCAAGCAATGCGTCTCTGTTTGTTCCGTGTGTATCTTTTTGTGTATTTTTGTGTGTTTTTGTGTGTTTTTGTGTGTTTTTGTATGTTTTTGTGTGTTTTTGTACGTTTTTGTACGTTTTTCTATGTTTTATTACGTTTACGTTTGCGTGTGGCAACCGTGCGCGTCAGTCAGTAACCATTGCCGTATGCTTAGGTTATGCCCGTTATCCCTCTCGTTCACGGACAATTGAATATTTTTTATGATATAATACACAAAGCATTGTTATGAATACCCGTTTGACTTGGGAAAGTGGGAGCTACAAAACAGTGTGTTTATATACTCATTGGTATGGAAAGTTAGGCTGCCTTTAAACCATTTTAACACCGCAAATCAAACATAATGATCGCTTAAATTTCTTTATAAACACTTTCGAGACATGCAAAATGTACGCAACGATAATAATGGATTATCATCGAATCGCGAAAGCTTATATAATTCAATACCCTGTTATTGTCCCTCTTACAAATGGCTCCGCGCAAATAACACATCCACAAATAAAAATATTTTTAATATAAAGAATTACGTTTATACAAAGAAAATGTGTATGGTAATTCATTAGATTGAAAAGGAAATAGTGGCTTTTTTATTTCTCTGATTCTTTGCGATATCGCCAGATCGACAAACGAGGAAAAACTAAATTTCACGATATTTATCAAAATTAATTGACCTGATTGTTCGTTCGGTGACATTTTGTTCAAGTTCTAATGGTCATTGCAATATGTATTTGCTCGAATTTTCCCAAAAAAAAAGGACACGCTAAAAGTTTATCAAATGAACATTTACGAACTAAAATGATAACAGTCAAAAGAACAACGATAATAATACTGAACAATATTAACAGCCATAATAAATAAATAAATAAATAAATAAATAATAACAATAATAAATAATGCCATGGAACAACATTTACGGCATAATGCTCTTCGACATTCCACGCACACGCGAGAGCCATTATTCATTTTTCTTTAACAGAGTAAAGACTATAGCAACGATCCAACCACTACCTCCCACTATGCTCTTTGGAATTTCAAAATGAGATTAATAATCCCAGACAGCGAGCCCTGCCCGTTTACATTTAAAATGTGCGATTTTTTAAGGGGAGCCGAAGGTTTGGGGGGGGGGGGCTGTCGAGGGGGTGCGGGAGGGGAGGGAGAGAGAGAGAGTGAGAAATAAAATCATGGACGTTAGAACGAGGGAGGTCGTGCGTAATTTGAGCTAAGAAGGAAGAAAGGCACGGGTAGGCACCACCTTGACGCACCTTACGGAGCACAAGTAATTGACGAATACCCGTGCACAGGAATTACTGCGGCGCGGCAATAAAAACACGGCAATTTCAATTCAAGAGCTACGACTCATTAATCGTCGCTTATCTCCCTCGAGCGCTCCAAATTGATCAGGATGCCCTTAATGGATATCGGTACCGAGGACCCCCGTGCTCGTCGTGCTAAAAAAAATAATGCGAAACCGCTGTAGTCCGCGAAGCTTTACAGCATCCGGCAAAATGGTAAACAATGGCAGGACCGAGCCAATGAGGCGGAAAGAGAGCCGCGCTCGAATCGGTACCCGAGCTGAGCACGGAGCCGTGTAACCGTGCCCCCCTCCCCCCGCCCCGCCATTCCACATCCACGGGCCATACACCCCGCTAGATACCGTTCGGATCGATCGCGCGAGGTCCTCGTCGCTTCCTCCCCATAATTCGCACTCGTGGGCGTCCGTCCATGCGTGGGCCGCGCACCTCTCGTCTCCAAGTGCAAATGGAAGAACGGCCGTTTCTCACGCGACAAGCACCCCCATCGTCTTCGTCCTTCTCCTCGTCCTCCTCCTCGTTCTCGTTCACGTTCTCGTTCTCGTTCTCGTTCTCGTTCTCGTTCTCGTCCTCGTCCTCGTCCTCGTCCTCATCCTCGTCACCGTAGCCTCGTTGCAACAGCCTCGTACTCAGCCGAGCGAGAACTTCCGCTCGGGCGTTCGGAGCCGAGGCTCATGAACCCGGCGATGCGCGACTCGGGGAGAAATCGTAAGTCTCGGCGTCGATGCGTAGAGGAGCCGTGTGCAGGTCCATTTCTTTTCATTCTCTTCTCCCCCCCCCTCCCCCCCCCCGTCACTCGTCCCCCGACCCGCGACCCCCGTCACCGCTTCGCCCCGCGCAACGCCACTACCACCACCTCCACCACCACCACCACCACCACCACCACCACCACCACCACCACCACCACCACCACCACCACCACCACCACCACCACCACCACCACCACCACCACCACCACCACCACCACCACCACCACCACCACCACCACCACCACCACCACCACCACCACCACCACCACCACCACCACCACCACCACTACTACCACCACCACCAGCACCACCCCCCGTGCAGAACGAAGCTGTAATGAAAATTGATCGGCCGTTTATTCGAGATCCCGAGCGACTTACAATCCCTTTTGTATAACAAAGCTTTTAGAAACCGAGGGATATTGTATCTCTTGTATTCCTATGCGATGATCCACCGTGCGTATTTTTATGCTTCGGGCATTCGCGATCCCCCGTACTATTTTAACACTTCAGCGTTAATAAATCAGAGAAGGATGTGAGGCATCGATAGGCACTTGGTTGCTTCGTGTACTTCGTGATATATTATCCGATGAAATTCAAGCAGTAGTACTCGCAGCTTTAAAAGAATGTGAAAAACATTTCTATTCAAGAAGTCGTACAATGTTGAACGGGGTCCATTGAGATCGACGGACCCCGACGCAATAATACAAGAAGAACTTAATAAAGGATACCCGATATTACTGGCAACGTGCAACCACGAGGCTCGACAAAGAGCCCCGGGAATTAATTTCACAATGTTCCATTTCGTCGATGGTTTTTTTTAATTCGTCGGGGCAAACACACGGATAGTCCGAGGATCGCAAATGGACAATAAAGACGCAATGCTCAATGTCGCTCGGCTCGCTTCGGTAATCTTCGCTGAAAAAAACGGTGATAAAGCGAACTGTGTGCGACGTAACGCACGGCCGGGGTACAATAGATCCTACATGGGCGATCCGTTCACTGGCGCTTCAGCATCAGCACGTCGAAACGAGATAGCGCCGAGGATGAGGTGGCAAAAGGTGTGCGCACGCGAAACGCCAATTGCAAAATAAAAACCACAAAGTTCCGTCGTTCGTTCACGGACGTGGCACCGCCGGAACAACCGAGCCCCGATGACGCGGCGTCAATGCGCGTGCGCGCGCGAGCACGACCCTTGCGTGACATTGTTGAGGAACAGCCGGGGTACGCAATCGCGCTGACGGCTCTTTCTTTTCGGGTATGTAAATATGCGCAACTCTTGGCCAAGAAGCGGAAACTTTCCCCCACATGTCCCTTGTCACCCGAGCAAATATAGTCGGCAATCCGGCTTAGCCAGTAATCCTTTAAGGCCCATCCTCTCGCGCTTTCTGAATATCATTCTTTACAACGATAATGGATTATTGTCGCGTAATCGAATGAAAAATCGTTAAATTCGACTTGGTTTAATCGACAATCGATATCGCACCCTTAAATTTGAAAGATTCGAGGTGTCACGCGGAACGATAATAATGTTTAATAACAATTGTCTAATATTGATTTATTCCTCATGAATTGCCCTACTCCGCCATCCCAATACAATTGATTTGATTTTATAATGATAAATAAGCGTACTCGTAAGGATAGCATGTACGATGATTAATTTCGCGTGTCAATGAAGGAAATGGAGACGGGTTTCGCAAACACGATCCCAACTAGCAAACAATAAAGTGCCTTTACTTTTTGAAGTATTTAACAAAAGCACCAAACAAGAAATAGGCAACAAACAACAATCAAGTAACAAAAAACAGGCGAAAGATAAAAATAAAGGAAAATAGGAGACGAAAAAGGAAGATTTAAGAAAATTTAAAGGCGCCTAAATGAGTGCGTAAGAATTAACTTAAATATGGTACGGGGAATCACATTCCAAAGAAATCCAAGAAAAGTGAATCCCCCGTTTTACCCTCTAATTCCAGCTTTGTGCATCCAATAGCGAAGGCAAATACATCTTAAAGACTATTGGAAATTACACCATCTCAACCCAATTCTTATCCAATTATACGCATATTCTAAGCTCTCCTCCGCCACGAGACGAAAGACTACGGATCGTCAAAAAAAGGACGAACGCAATAACTTGGTCAGCGGAATTTGTTCTCCGGATATTGTCGAGAGACAGATGGATAGAGATAGATATATCGTATACGCGCGCGCGCGCGTATAAAAGATAGATAGATAGATAGATAGATAGATAGAGAGAGGTAGATGGATAGAGAGAGAGAGAGAGAGCGAGAGAGAGAGAAATAGATAGATAGATAGAGAGACTGTTTATGCGCGTGTCCTAGAAATTCGGAATAATATCCCTTCCTTTTGCTTCCTTTCCACGAACACTATCCGAAAGATTGTAGATCCAACACACAACGGGAAATTAACGTAGACCCTGGCTTCTGCCTCGTAATCATTGATTTTCGAACTCGGCTCGAAAACAGGGCTTTTAAGACTTTACGATTCGCAGAAAAGCTATTGCAGAAATGACCGGCTACCGCAAACTGCGTGTCTGGCTAAGTATACACAACGACGAATTCCGTAGAGGCGAATGTATCGATATGGGTTGCCAAAGAATTTATGGGACTAATAGTCAAGGTCTGGGCATTTGCATATCCAAGGAAAAAAAAACATTTTTGAAAAACAGTTATGCACGCTCCGATGATATGCTTCCGAAGATCGCGATAGACGCTTGACAATTTGGTGTGTGCCAATTGCGTTGGCATACAAAAGTCGAATAAATGCACGAGCGAACAATATCAGATTAGACTTTGAATACGAATTTCCTATCCATGAGTCCTGCCACGTAGCCTACAATATACATAAACGACATTGGAGCAAAATCTGTGGATCCTACATGTCATTGGGTACAATCGATGCTACTTCTTTTAGACTTGAATGTTCTATTACCATTAAGAGATTAAGATAATTAAGCACACGACCACTGCCTATCAAAGTTCTAATTTAAGCAATATCGGGCGTGTAATTCTATATATCCATAATCGATCAAATCTACCTATCTATACGAATAAATAAATCCTTTGAAACATATTCACCATAATTCATAACCCATTACTCTTACATTTAATTTAGACGAATGAATTTAATGCCGCAACAAAGCCGCGATAAATTCAATCGTTAATTTAATCATTAAATTAGATCCAACGATATCACGATACATTACGCGAATACTGACAGTCTATAAAATAAAAAAAAAAATAAAAATATCTTTCTAATATAATACGCCAAAAGAGATAATAACCTCAATGCCGAAACGCAACAGTTATTTGAAAATCTAATTATCACGTATTACGGCTCTTACTCGTCATTTGACGCCTACAAACTTACCCGACAAACTCTTCTCCTCGGGTGACAACAGTCATTAAGTTGACCGAGAAAGCAATTTTCCACTTTCTGTCTAACTATCTCTGTCTCCGTCACCTCTCCCTCACACTCGTCATCGCTCACTCCCTCTATATATATATATATATATATATATATATATATATCCCTCTCTCTCGCGAGCGCGCTAACAATATCTTCTACGTACGTACGTGCGGTTCGTCATTTTATTATTGGACTACTGGCGCGTCGCTGACGTCTAATCGTAAATCGTCCGAGGACAAGGATGATGGATCAATCAAAGCGACCAAGAACTTATCGCGAGCAACAATTTCTCTTAATACATGGCAATTGTCGAGCTTAAATCCGCTTCGACCGATTGACCGCCGACGAGGTGAAGATGGCGACTATGACGCCAACGACAATGGCTCTGAGCTCGAGACAAACAGGCGCTGATTGGCCTGCAGACTCGGTTTATACACATCATAGTCAGGTTTTCGTTCCGATTCCGTCTCTCTTCTCTATTTGCTAATTGATTGCGCTTACAGATTTGAAAAATTTTAACTTATTCGACCGTGTACTTGTGGCACCAAATACTTGGATGCGTCCACAAATGATTGCTGTAATTTTTAATAGAATCGGCTTATTTGACATCGTATTTATTGCTCATATTATCAAAGAAAATGTTTGCGATAGGGGAAGAAAAAATAGTATTATCATATGGATACGAGCGTTTCTATAATTAAATTAAAAATCTTTTGATTGCGAAGAATCTTAGGCGACTTGTTATTCATAATAATAATGAAATGATATATCACCAACTTCACTACATTATTAGCTGAAATATTTTAATGTTAAATTGTAGGGGACAAATTAAAATGCACATTTCGTTAATACAATCTTAATGCTTAGATTATGAATAACTAATTCTAATCGTAAGAATTTAAAAAATTTTCATTTGGAAAATGTGAAAAGTACTCGAGAATTTACAACCCGTGACACTTGCACAAACAATTTAGCAGATAAATTTTGAAAATACGATATTGCTTTAAAATTTTCGTCCACGTCTTTTAATAATCATAAATTATTAATCTAGAATTACGACTATAGAACAATCCTATTTTATTTGATATAATAATTCTTGATATAAAATTATTATTCATACTTAGAATGGTAATTTTATATAAGGAATAAATTATTTTTGAGTAATTCTGATATTGTAAAAATCGATACTAAGCCTGTAATTGTCAGTAATGTATTATTAAAATATCTTTTTTTCATCATTTGAATAAACTAAAGAGCACAATTCTGAAATAACTAATATTTCCATCCAACTTTACATGAAGTAAATATTTATTTATTGTTTGTTTTTTGTTTTGTTTTTTTGTTTTTTTTTTATTTTATATTTTACTTCGGTCTTCTCTTTATATTTTTCTTTTACAATTACAGATTGGCTAAGTTAATTCAACGTATATTAAAGATCATGATCATGATTTTCTTTTGGCGAGTAAATTACATTATTAATTAAAAATTTATTTGAGTAAAGTAACACGAGTAGCTCTATGCATTAGTATATTGAGTAATATCAGAGTTCACTGCTCCTAATAATAAATTAAACGGGCAATTGTCAGCGTCAACAGTTTTTTCTTTCAAAGTTGAATTAAGTCAATTCAAATGTATTTTTATTTCGCATATTATTGTCAGATTACACGTACAATTTATTATACTGGAATTATGTTTAAGTATAACATAAACACAAGTATTTTACCATCGCCATAAAACAATAACTACGTACAATTAAGTTTAATATGCGCTCAATGGCATAAATCAAAGGCTTCGAGGCCTAATTGTTAGAATTTGCTTTTCAACATTTTTCTTTCACAAAGCGAACGCGTGCTCATTTAAACCGAAAGGCAATCTTCGAAAAAATGTAAAATTATCGAAAAGAGCCCCCTAACTTTCACAACATTATTATAAAAACATTTTTATTCATTAAAAGGGTCGTCCCTCGTACAGGTATATCAGCTTGCTCGCGAAAAAATGAATAATAATTTTGCGTGTCGACGGTACATCATCTCCCGCATGCCCTTTCAGCCTTTATCTCTGCAGTTTTGTCTGACTCGCTCCCCTTAAAATTTTCCTTTCTTCTTCATCTATATAATACGGCGAGGGCTCTCGAAAGAACAATAAGAGACATCATCCTAACATCGTGCCGCTTTCAAACATGGAAATTATTTAAATTCCACATCCTTTTGAGTATTTGGCGAAAAATATTTAAGGACAGCGTAGCGTTTCTTTTTTAAAAGCTCTAGTGGCTACTAAATATACCATTCGAATTTAATTTTTGTTCCAGATTATCGGACGATAGAGCGATGCTTTATTTGCCTTATTTTAAACAAATGTCTGGGTGTTTTATAGGTAAAATGACGTTACGGGTAAAGACGAGGGGCGGATCTCCAAAGACTTGGCGCTAATGCCAACGCACTCATACGTATTGAATTTTTGTTCTCCACCACCACCCCCCCCCCCCCCCCCCCCCCCCCCTTCTCCCAACCACCACACGTACACGCACACACGCACGCACGCACGCACACATCACCACTCTCCGTTATTTAATAAACAAGACTCGTCAATAATTTAATTGCATTTAGCAACCTTGCGCGTTAATACAAAAGTATTTAACCAGCCATTTTAAGACTCTCCCCTCCCTCAGTCCCTTTCCCCGTGGCACCTCATTCGACACCATTCGAAGAATTTGATTTATCGGATTGATCGATAATTATTCTTGAAGGATTGTTCGCGAAAAAAGGTATAATAACATATACTACCATGTTCAGGCTGCGTCGCTGCATCGACAGTTAATTGAATTTAGCACTCACAAGGCGCGCAGAGGCGAATAGACTGTGCGGCGAAATGGCAAAGCGAAGGGTCAGTCGCGAGTTGCGAGCAAAGCGATAATACGCGCGAGTACACTAGACGAGCGTCAAACATGGGTTCCATTGGCCCCCCCCCCCCCCCATCTCTCTCTCTCTCTCTCTCTCTCTCTCTATCTCTCTCTCTCCCTCTCTATCTCTCTTTGGAGAAGCGAATTTCGATGGGGTGGCCAAAGAAAAGCCTCGTCCACTTGTCGTACTAAGCACTTGCGAGCGAGCCCACGCGGTTAAATCGCCCGAGGGAGTCGGAATTGCGCAACAATAATGAGCGACGTATGTACCGTTAAAGCGCGGATTTCTCTTCCGACGACTGGTTTCACGACTCGACCCGTGTATACGAAAGCACACATTCACGCACCCAGGTAACTAGCTCGCAGAAAACCATAAACACGCTCTTTTGCTCGTACTTTGCCTCTGAGGAAAATCACTTTTGACGAGTATTCGCGGACGCGTCGCTGTTTCCTTCCTCATTACCGACTTCTTTCTCCAACTTGCAGTGCGATGATGCGCCTCACAGACGGGGCACTCAAGCCTAGTAGAACATGCAACTCTCGTGACTCGCGAGTACGGCTTACCGGGGGCTTTTGTCCTCTGGTATGCCGTCCTGCGTACTTTTTGTCAATTTTCGTGCAAGTGGCGCGATATTTTCTTAATTATCGAGGGATTTATAATAAACGTGACCCAACGATTTGAAAGAGATGCCTTAAAGTGCGCTGCAGTGGACCGCCGATCGATATTGAAATTTTTCTCTTTTTTTTTCTCATCGTGTTCATCTTTTACCTTTTTGTTTGCATTAAATGAGAATGAAATTCCCGCTTCGACAATGCAGCTGTACAATACAACTATTTGCTAATAAAGCGAACGAAAGAAACAAAACAAAAAAACAAAAAAAAAAAAACAAAAAAACAAACGGAAAAGTACGATTAGAGGCATCTGGTTCTTTCATCAAGTCGTACGTAATATTTGCTTCGATATTCCCCCGCAGCTTTTATCTTCTCTTTACACGAGTTTCTTTCATCTATTTTTATATTCAGTGTGGGACCGGAGTTACGCATTTCCTCCTTTTCATCAAATCGACCTGATCCGTATGTAATGCACATGTAATCGTACGTGCAAAATGGAAGGTAAATTAATTGACATTTTTACGGCAATAAGCTGGCAATGAAATAGCGGCAATGAAAAATCCTTAGATTTGAATGTCCGTCGAATAATATCGATTTTCCGTCTCCTCGAAATTATTATATCGGTGGATATAATATATAATGGGCCACGTTCGTTTAAAGTCACCTATTACTCATTATATTCTTGGAAAATAAACGTAGACGCATTAGTCGAGCTCATCTAGAGACCAAAGTGACGCAAATTATAATGAAAATACGCAGCTCGTTACACGAGCGGATCTTATGGTTAAAGGACGCTACTTGTATTTTTTCGGTGTCCCGCAAGACTCGAATCGCACGGAATGCGATAATGGGCATAATTTCAGTCCCCGATCCTATACTTTGGCTGCAAGGTGGATAACAACGAGACGAGACGCACGAACATGTAATAGCTCTATTTAATTATCGAAGAGCACACAACAGTGGCGCTCATGAAAATATTACATTAGCCACGGACTCGACGGGAAATCGACGAGTATCAAGGGATCGAACGATTACACTGCTCAAAGAACGTAGTAGTCGAAGAAAAAAGAGAGAAAAAAGAAGTAACCAACACCATTAATTACGTGAAAAAGAGGTGCGGGAAGGAGGCACCTACGTATAGAGGGAAGCGCGTCTGCCTCTGCCGCGCGCTACGGCCTAAGCGAACTAAACGACGGGGATACACGCAATGCCAGCGAGAGAACCAGCTGAGGAAAAAGGAAGAGCGAGAGAGAGAGAGGGGAGCCGGGAGGAGGATGGACCACTTCCATCGAGCGCAGCCTCCACAGGTAGTAAGAGCCCCGCGTGCACCTGGGCGCACAACACGCCGAGTCAGCCGCCGATGCCCTCCCTCTCCGATGCGCCTTTTTCCCAACAACGCAGCCAGTGCTTCCATTCCACCTTTATCCTTTATCGTCCTGCATCTCCCTTCTTGCCCATCATGCATTATATCCTTTCAAGCGGTCGAGCCGAGCTGAGATCGTCTTTGCCCAAGTCTTGGATTTCCGGGACTTTTGGCTGGCCGGACGTATGCACTTTTGTCGTTCCGTTATTCTTATCGGCCTTGGCCGCGTTGCGCTTTCATTCGCATTTTCAAATTGTAATAGCCAATGCCGTGTACAGGAAGTCGCGTCATTCGCTGGCCTCGGTCGAAGTGCCAATACTAGCGGTCGATCATCGCAAGCGACTTCGACTGGGCTTGCACTTTGATAAAACCATAAGGGCCAAGACGTGATTTTATAATGACTCGACGAGAAATTGAGTCGTTTAACGTGGGTGTGGGCGGGGCGCGAATCGAGGCGGCACTCTCGCGCTATTTCACGTCGCGCGGATTCGGGTGCGGGACTAATTAACGGCATCGGGCGGTTCTCGAGCAGCCGGCCCACTCCAACTCCGATATTCAGGCCCATTAGTTGGGGGCCGAGTCTCTCGGTAAAATAATAAGGCGTCCCAGTGGAAAAAGATCGCTCGAGAAGAAAAGAGCTGCTACCGCCGCCGCCGCCGCCGCCGCCGCCGCCACCACCACCACCACCACGTCTCTTCGATACCGACGTGCGCTCATAGGCAGCTTGAAAAGTCCTCCGATGGATTCGGTAATGGCCGTGCTGCTCTAGTCCCTCGATACGAGGCCTTCCATTCAGCTCGAAAGAGCTCCCGATTTCGTATATTATTATGAAATACATGCACGGACGCTGCCACCACCGCCACCACCGCCACCACCATCGCTACCACCACTACCATCGCTACCATCGCTACCATCGCCACTACCACCACCACCACCACCACCACCACCACCGTCAGCACCATCACCGCCGTCGTTCGTAGTCGTTCGTGTACCGTTGCCCGCCTGACGTCATGCAGGTGCGGCCTCTCTTTTTCTCTCTTGCCCCCTCTCCCCGTCATCTCATCACTATCTATATCTACTTACTCCACTCTATATACGGCTTTATTCCTTTATTCCTTTATCTCACTGCTACACTTTACTCCTAGGGCCTTTTCAATTTCAACCCTCCTCGCGTCGCATCATTTATACGTGCGCGCCCATTGATATTGGCCTCTTTGTTTTGCTGCATCGTCATCTATCGCTTATCGTATTTTTTTTCCACCACCGTTCGTCGCTTGTCCGTTCGCGCTTTACGATACCGCCCAAGAGCTCCCATTTAAGCTTCTCAAATTCCCATCTGCCAAACAATACTCGGCTTACTTATATTGATCATCGTCTTTTCCAACGCTGTTGCATAATCTGCCTCGGTTAAATTCAATCGGAGCCTAGTCGCCAAGCCAAACGCTGCTAGCCTTTGAAATATCTAATCGGTATCAACATTTGAGCGCTTACTCCTCCGACGGGATGCTTCCCCCTTTCAGCATCAGAAATCCACCGCGAACATGAATTACATATATATATATATACGTTTTCTTTTCTTGTTTTTCCTTTTTTTTTTT
>NW_011948429.1:285499-291100 GCF_000503995.2 Ceratosolen solmsi marchali | reverse complement strand
CACGAATGTAGTTTTCGTCGCTCAATCGCCCAGCGATTGAATAATTTTCTATTAAATCGTACCACTGATACGTGGCTTCAACGGTCTTAATTAATCACTACTGCGAGCACGCGAGCGCACACAATTCGCACATATTTAATGACTGAATTTAATGGGCGCACGCGCGCGCGCGCGCACACATCGACTTTGATCATTTTTCACTGTGAAGGCGAACTTTCGCCGAAGCGCCTGGATTTTGACATTTCAATAATACAGCATCGGATGCGTGCAGGCCTTAAAATCATACTAAACAAAAGTAAAATTAATCGCGTCTGCATTATCCGAACGATTAATCTGTAAATTTTCAGAAGAACATTAATCTAAAATGGCCTGCCTAATAATGAGATCATTTTCAAAAGAAGCATTTCACTCGTCAGCTCGCGCAATTATACAATTTTAATATTTGTATCGAGCGTTGGAGCGATGCACTTGCGCCGCTGCTCGATAAACATTATATAGTCCATTCTCGTTGGCTTCTCCTCCCCACCCCCCTCCAAACCTGACCCCCGTCGCGACCGCCGCCGCATCTAACGACGACGACAACGACGAAAACGACGAAAACGACGAAAACGACGACGACGACGACGACGACGACGACGACGACGACGACGACGACGACGAACAACGCGCGCATTCTCTCTCCGTCTTTCTCTTGGGTTCACGTTCACACGCAGTTAGAGAACTCTAGCGCCTTACCGACACGGCCAGTCGACGGCTCGAGAATAAGAGAGCAAGGAGGTAAAAGGGGCACGATACGATCAATGCTTATCGTATCGAGCTCCCCTTATCGGCCCGACTCGATCGTTTTTAGGCTTTTTGTGTGGCCGATTATTATGCCGCGAGCCACGAGCTTTCCTCGACATCTTAAGCCGGTCACTCGGCTTACGCGCGCCAAACGTCTTCGTGCGACACGAGGTGATTATTTAGCATCGACGAGCCAAAGAAGAGCCTGCCTTATTTCGGCTGACCTCCTCGATCCCCGGACCCTGATCGAGGCACGGGGTACGGAGGCAAACAAAAAAATAAATTTGACGTTATTGACCAATGACAGGGGCAGCTCGGCAAAACCGACATAAGCGCTTCGCTTATAATGAAGGCTCGATAAGCGATTTCACATACTGGGTCGATTAGCAAGTGATGCACGTAAAGGCGCGATGCCTACGCAGACGCGACCAGTCGCTTCGTCCCCACCCCAGCATCCGGCAGAGGGTCGATGACGCGATCGTTCTATTGGATGAATTTATGATAAAATGAAGGCGCGTAAGTAAACGCCGAGTTCCTTCATAACGCATAGAAAATCGGGTTCGCCAATCAACGTGAGAGCGAGAGAGAGAGAGAGAGAGATAAAAAAGCACATAGAAGCACATCTTCGCGAAAGTAGTATTAAAAAAATTAACGTACCGTTTAAAGATGCATTACGACGGCAAGGCTTTACGACGGCATAATGAATTGTATAAGGGAATTCAAGGATATGCAAAAAGTGCTTTGAAAAGCCCGAAAGATATTTATCAATTAGCAATAAATCCACCACTTTAGCTCTTGGCGTAATATCCGCACGAAGCCGCGGCGATTGCACGAGAGGGAAAGGGAAGGCGAATATCGGCAATGTTATAAACAATATACCTATGAAACCGAATTATTCTCAGATTAATGAGATACCTCGCTAATCCCTAAGGACTCTGCATTCTCTATGTGCATCTAGTAAACTGCATGGGCCGAAACCTGGACCTTTTGTTTCGACAATTCTCGCCATTACCGGGCACTTAAAGTATTAATATACCCGACCTTGTTGGACCGACCGCGACATCCTTTTCGTGATTTTACATCAGTAGGCCGAAATAAAAAGTAGCATTACTAGATACTCGCGAATGAAAGAATGAAAAAATATTGTTAAAATAAAGCGGATAGGAAAAGGTTTGCCTTGACCTATCGTTTTTTATTGATATTTATCATTGAAAATAATTTTCAAAAACAGTTTTTATTGCGAGTCATTTTTAACGAGCTAATTCTCATCAAATAGATTTACAATATTATTATAGATAATAGATTAAAGAATATTATTAACTAGAATTTACACAAGTTTGTAAAAAAAAAAAAAAAATTACCATATACCACGTACGATTGATTTTCTTAAGTGGCTAATTTGTAAGACCCTGAGCAGAGAAGTGGGTGCGTGTGCGTGTGCACGTATACTAAGTGAAGCCTTTAGTTGAATTAATGAGAGTTAAATTAACAAATCAAATACACGTTACAAATACTGTTAATCATACTGTAGTTTATTCGGGCTATACAAGCAATTCATTATTCAAATTTAACGAGTAATTCCAATTTTTTAATTAATTTTGATTTCCTTCACTGATATGACTTCCGTATAAGTATACGATAATTTTAGTAAGAAATATCGAAAGAATTTTTTTGTAATAGCGATATGCGCTGTTCGTATAATCAAATTCAAACTTGGCTAAAGAAGCACATTTTTATTTTTATTTCTACATATCTGTAAATACAAATGTAAAAGGTGCGTGGTTCAGAGTTCCGTTATTCTGTTGAACTTTTAGAAAAAGGCGAAATTAATTTTTACTATGTTTCACATTTGGTTAACGCGTGTTTTTGCAATTACCGTTATGAAATAATAATTTTAACGTAGATTCTCAAAGCAATCGTTATTAAAATGAAGAAGATAATAAGTAATATATTACAATAGATTTAAATTTTCATACATTGATAACAATATCTGAATTTCTAACTACTTGAATAATAAAAGTATTTAATTTTTTTATTTTTAATACGGATAACGGTAAGGCTCATTTAAAGAAAACTAAAACGACTAAACGAATTAAAACGTTCAGAATTAATGTAATAGCAAAAAAAATTTTTTAATGCTTTACAAGATTTTAATTTACCGGATCATTAAACACTTTTTCTTTTTCTTTTTTTTTTTCTTTTTTTTTTTTTATTTATTTACATGTATTTTTTATTTATTTTCTTACTTATTTATTTACATGCTGTTGTTGTTGTTGTTGTTGTTCTTTCTTGCTAAGGGACGAGGAAACTGAATTATGCTTAATAAGCTAAGATATTATAGCTTTTTATCTCGTAAACTGACCATATCGATCGAATAGGCAAAAAATTATATAGCACTTTGAAAATTAAAATTTTTTCTCTAAGTGAAGTGATTTCCTAGATTACCACGCTATGACGCGTTCTATCTTAAAAAAAAAAATTTGTTCGATTCAAAGCCAATAAGCTTGTAGATTAATCGTTCATTCTGACATATTTTATCGTGAATATAATTATTTCGCAATTAGTCATAAAGAACTGCGCGTCTGAACGGGAAAGAATCGATTATGTAGAATTCACTACTGTTGATGTGTCTCTTTCCGCATTGTCAGAAAGGAGAATCACATCATCGGACTTGTATGACATTGAGAACATACTAATAAATCATTTGCATAATAATAAATCTGCATAGAATTATATCATTAACTTATACTGGCTCTTAGCTAATTACGAAAATTGACGCAAAAGAAAAAGAAAAAACAATATAATTATGTTGGTAGAAAGTGTTTATTGATAACGGTATATTATTAAAATTATTAATTAATTGTTTTTTCTTCATTCAATAATCAATTAATTTAAAAACTCATATGCAATTTAAATGATAATTATTTAATTGTCAATTATAGACATATTTTTTTATTAATAATGGCATAAATTATTTTAGTAGCTCGGAAAATTAATAATTTTGATATATATACATATACGTATGTTATTTTAAACGTTCGAAGAAAAATTTAGCATCGATTATTTCTATTGAATAAGTAATACTTGTAGGATACGGAACTGTCTAATAAATAAATAAATAAATAAATATAAGTACACTTTCATTGTACACGATTAATTGTAAAATAACAATACATTTACTAAAACAAACTCCAAAATGATGAATTTAAAAGTATATAAAATTTAGGAAAAATTTAGACAAACTAAATCTAAATTTAACAGAATTAATTTTCTCATACAGAGAATATACAAATTATCTATCCATTAAAATGTTGTATGTAAAATAACATTTTATGTGGTTGACTGGTGCGGTTATTTTGATAAATGACGATTCCGAACACTGCGAGTATTGACATCATACTGTTTTAACATTTGTCATTTCGAGAATCGTTACTTTTTATAACAAATTACTAGAATAATAATTTTAAAAGTCGAGGAATTAGTTAAATGGCACACTTACGGTAAGAATATAAGGATTTATTTATTATACCAAAAGATAAAGTTTTATATTATAGAACTGGTACGATAGAATTCGAATTCGATGGAATTGGTTGTTTTATTCTGTTTATTTTATCACCGACGATAAAAAAAAAAAAAAAGTGATATTTAACAATCCATCACAAATGTTGTAGTTACATCTGAAATTTCAAATACCCAATAAAGAGCATGGATACATACACATATAATTTAAATAAATAAATACACGTACATTGTATTTATTTCGTGATTCATTATGAGCATATTAAGTTAAGGTAATCATTGGTGGAAAGTATCTTTGAATAAAAATTGAAAATAACAATAACAATATATTAATTAAACAAAAAAAAAACAAAAAAAAAACAAAAAAAAACAAAAAAAAAATTGTGAAATATATAATTAATAAATATGAGATTTGAAATTCCAACGGAACTCCCTTTTTATCTAGAAAATGGTTAATAATCAAAATTCATTTATTATCAAATATTATTGGTATTAGCAGAAGCAGCCCGAACTATGTTGAACAATTATTTAAATTCGATCAATAATAAGATTAAATTAAAATTGATAATATGAACTTATAGAAAAATTGATCATTCGAGGAAAATACAAAAGTTACGGCAAATGGAAAAGTAATATGCATGTAAAGTCAATTTGAAAAAATTTGGCTCGTAGCGACCGCGGCACTTTATCGATAATAAATTTTTGCTTTTAAAAGTTTTTGCAACGAAGCCACATTTCCAATTGAAATAGATATAATTCGAGTATACTTTGCATTAAAAGCAAAAACCTTTTCCAATATCCTTTTTTCCCTTCCTCTACTCACTCTACCGTTCGCTCATTCCAATGTAATTAATACTTGGCCCTTAAAATATTTTTCCCATTGCCATTGCAATTCTACATGGATGCTTATAGCTTCGTCTACCTCTCTCTCTCTCTCTCTCTCTCTCTCTCTCTCTCTCTCTCTCTTTCTCTCTATCGACTATTACACTAGTTTACGTGTACGCCTGATAATTACCAATCGTCTTTTTGCCTTCCGCTCGAAAAATATTTTAGTCTTATGTATTCATAAACAGTCTGCCCTTGCCAGTCGCAGAGCCATGTGGACGTAAGGTTGAGGCAACGTGTATATAAACGCGATGGGCGAGTACGACGTGTGTGCTGTTAACTCGGAAGGATCATTATTCAATCGACAGCCAAGATTACGAGAAGACACGCAGTCGCTGTCGATTCAGGCATTACACCGTGCAATGCACTGAAAAGCGAATGCGTATTCATGGTGGCGGGGGGGGGGGGGGGGGG
>NW_011948429.1:283740-285489 GCF_000503995.2 Ceratosolen solmsi marchali | reverse complement strand
GAGCAACGTCGGACTTGCATGAAGCATTACGTTTTTAAAGCTCGAGACATTGTGAATGTCGTCGTTTACCTCGTTCCTTCCTTTTATCTTCTACTTTTCTTGGCTTTTCTTGCGCGCCTTCTAGACTTCCAGCGGGAGCTTTCCTTTTGAAAGTTTACCCAGAGAAGTGTACCTCGAGTCAATAGTTGCCGAGGTCTTTCATTGGAAAGAGAATTGCGACAAAATGCTCCTATGAACAATATTATCATTCAAAATATTTTAGCGTTGCCGATAAAAAGCTGCTATTCACCGTTGGATGCTCAATTTCTATGTAATTATTATATGCACAAACCTGTACGGCGAGCCTTGATTTTTTTTTTTTTTTTTTTTGGAGTCATATTAAATGTAAAAGGTCTCTTGCAAGGAAGTATGCAATGGGTCATATTTTTCACGTTTAAATCGTTATAAAATTCAAATCTAATTGAATTTACACTTTGCAACTATAAATAATAAATCATTTTTCAACTGGCAAAAATATAGATGCTGTAAAGCTCGTTTATCGCTTTAATTTGAAGTACAACACATGAGCGTTATATAAAATTTTGCTCTATAATTAAAATTAATTACGAATATAGCATTTTGCAGCTTATACAATTATTGTTTATAGAAATGGAGATTCATTAAACGTTGTTGAGACACAGAAACGAATTTTTTTTTAAAAATATTAGCTGAAAGTCTTGTGAGGAAATTGGTTCTACTTTTTCTATTACTCAAGTGCAATTTCAGCGATTAGGGAAATCAAATGTAACGGATGATTTATAAATTGCTACAAGCTAATGGGCAATGTAATTAAATGTATGAAGAAAAAGAAAAAAAAGACCCATTAATCCAATCTCTAGAAATGCATACACGAAGCATATGTTGAGCTATGTATATTTCTATTTATTTCAACTTCCCGTTTATTCGAATATGCCGTCTGCGTAAACTTCTAGCCTAAATAGCTAATATAAAATATTGCGAAACTTCGATATAACTGAAATAATTTATGACTTGCGGTGGCATCATAAAAATTCTCATAGGCGTAATATCAAATCCATAGAACTGTCACGGCAACCATTTGTCCCACTCCCTGCGCAAATTTTAAAATCATTTATCTGTTCTGTTCGCTCTTGTTATACACATTAGTCTGGCAGATATCACGGCTTTTGCGAAAAACAAAGGACAAAAAACAAAGGCCAACAAAATACGAAAGAAAAAAACAACAACAACAACAAATTATAGAACAATAAGCACAATAATGATCGAAGTATGAAAGAAAAAGTAAAAAAAGCCCGCTAGAGGCGTTGAAAACGTCCTAATCGCAAAAACGTGACGGGACAATAGTATCGAGAGCAGTCGAATATAAAAGAGATAATCAGTGTGATCACGAGGATGCATCGGGCGATACCGATTTAAAGGAGGCCCCGGCGGTCGCCGAGCACACACGTAATAAAAAGGAAATAAAATTAGCAGACTCGCACTAGCGCCGAACAGGTTTCGCCTCCTTCTGCCCATCGGCTAAGTCTCTCCACCCTTTCTCCCATCCCAACCCCTCCCCAACCCCTTCCCCTCTTCACCAACCTCCTACCCATCCCACGTCCAAGTTCACCATAGCGCGCGCCTTTTACGAGCGCGTCGGCAGCCCGTTACATGCGCCTCGCGTGTGCGCCTCTCTTCTCGCTGACCCCCCTCGATCCTACTTCCCGTCTCCCCCCCCCCCCCCCGCTCCCC
>NW_011948429.1:236239-283699 GCF_000503995.2 Ceratosolen solmsi marchali | reverse complement strand
TCTCTCTCTATCTATCTATCTATCTATCTATCTCTCTCTTTCGGCCTCCTCTCCAATCTCCGTGACTCCGTCGGCGGCGTCTTCACGAATGCGAATGCAACACCAACTCGAGCCGAGTCTCAAATTCATCGCGACGTGTCCAATGAAGGAGCCCGAGTTATACCTAATCGACTTGGATCGACAGTCCTTCTGCTCGACCCTTTTACTCACGACAAAAATTAGTGCTCTCCTTATAACCGGGAGTTCCGGCAAATCGAGCCCCTTTCTCTTCCACTACAACCGACGGCTTCTTAACCTCTGCTTAACCTTCCCTGCACCGTTACGTACGAATACTTGCGAATTATCCGAGAATATAACGCACAACGTATGACGCTGCCTGTGCGAAGTGTCGTTTATACTCTGCCGAGGCTTTCATTATAATGCAGAGACTCGCAACGATCGATTATCGTTGTGCTCTATAATTAACAATCGTCTGTCCGAAATTTAATTACGTACGAGCACAATGAAATTTAAGAGCCATATTTAAGAGATATTATTATGCTCCCGAGAATTCGCTATCGCGAGGCACGTAAATAAGTCCGTGGCCATAATAATGCATCTTTTTGTTGAAGGATGAGAGCGTATTGTTATGGTTACGTTGTTCTATCGATGCTCAAGCGGAAAAAGTCCCCGAATCTTATGTACATCTTCGCTGTAAATCATCATGCATTTACGTGCAATCGTTATTCGTTAGGAAAGTCGTGGATTTCAATGTAAATAAGCCACTTTATTTTACACTTTACTGGTGGAGGATGGTGGGGTGGGGGGAGGCAAAAAAAGTGGTAGATCCACTGCGCGAGACCGCATCTTTGGCAAAACGAGATCAGTAGGCACAAATAGATAGAATTAAGAAGCAATGAGAGAATAAAGAAATAGACGAGGGAGAGAGAAGCTGAGAGGGCAAAGATTCTTCTGACTGGATGACCCCAGAGGCATGACGATGTCAATTTCTCATTACGTTTCTTCATCTCTTCCTCGCAATCTTGCCCATCGTTCGTACCTAAACCCCCTCCCCCCTCAAGCATCGTTACCACCACCATCACCACCATCCACCCGATTTCCCCCAACGGCGCCGTTGACGCGTCTCTCCCGTTCGCCAGGGCAGTCGGACGACTTTCCTCTTTATCGCTCTCTTTCTCTCTCTCTCTCTCTCTCTCTCTCTCTCTCATTTCTCTGCAAAGTGGCGCTTTCGAAAAGGCTACTGCGACGCTGAAGTTTATCGGCGCATCAACGGCATTACGCCAAGATTTACCTCCTTCGATCCTCCCGTTCGAACCTTTTTCCCGCCTACTTGTAAAAGCGGACTCGTTTAATGTGCTTCAAATGTTACAGCTATCTGATCGCGACGATCCTAGCGTTAAAAGCCCATTTTAATTTAACAATGGCACTTTCTTGACAAACCACGGGACTTTATCTCTTTCATAAACTTGAACGAGAGATACGTTTTAAGTCTTTCGTTCGTATTGGTCACGGTGCGAGAGTACGTGAAATATACTGCGTTCTTGATAAACGAACTGAACAACGTTTGGTCAGATCTATTCCGACTGGTTAGAATAAATATAACAGCTGATTATAATGTCTGATTCATCGACTTAAACTCAACCTTTTATTTAGCCAATTTTTCAGGAAATTCGGCTAATCTAATAAAAGTCATCTGTCGATGACTGGAAAAAAAAAAAAAAAAAAAAACGAACAGAATACATTCGTTGACGGATAAAAGAAGGAGATGGTTTATTGCTCGAGAATTATATAGACGATAGATAATAACGCTAATAATGATTGAATATTGACTAAAACGTAGTTAAATGCTGTAACAGTGATCTGTTACCAACGTGATCTATTGTAATTTTTAATCAGTTATCATTAACTACAGTTCGTAATTGGACTATAATTTACGTAATAAACCGTAGAGGAGAGCAAAAGCTTCATGCAAATAAAAATTTTATTCGCCAATTGCCAGTCAAAATCTATTAATTTATTTAATAAAACCGTAATTGGCTTAATAGACAATCAATAAAAATTATACTTTCAATTTCATCTAAGCCACTAAAAAATGCACTTAAATATTTTCAATCAATCGTTCCAAGTTTTAATTGTCGAAATTCATGATAAATCCCCATACTCCTCGCAAATATCCATTTTTTAATAATATTCATGATCGCAAACGATTTATGCAATGATAATTATTATTATCATTGTCATTATCGTTATCACTAAAACAAAAAAAAAACCTAATTTATCTTGTCAATTAAAGAGCTTGTCGTCATATATTCGAGAATTAATTTAAAATAAAATAAAATAATTAAAAGTGCGGTTGACATGTCGACATGTACAGTTGTAACAATACTTTGCATCTTATACATTTTCACACATATAAACAATTGATAATAATTCGAATTAAAGATATTTTGTGCTAAATAAATCTTGCATAAACGTTTGTAATATCGTTTAATCTAACAACGTTAAGCCAAATCGTACATAAATTGAAAAACATACAATTATATATGTTAATGTAATGGGAAAAACTTTGAACAACGAGAAACCATTTGAACGAACATGTAATGTTATTAAGCAAACATTAGATTATTTATGTCAAAACGTAATTTAACAATGTCCAATAAAATAAGTACACCTGCGCATCAAGTTATGGGAAAATTGATGAAAACTTAGGGTCGACCATTGAAAAAGTAAAAAATTTCAGCCCATACAACAATGACTAAAAATATAGCTATATATTTCGGGCCTCTTGAATCGTTCTCCCTCCCCACCCCCCTCTCCCTCCCTCCCTCCACCGCCCCGTAAAATCAACCGCACGGAAATTAAGTTGAAAAAACTTTGTTTCCAAGAAAAATCACTTCTGTTCGGCGAATACGCACATCTATTACACCGAAGCCCCTGAAAGAATAGATTGGATTAGGTAAAAGGATTGGGTCAGTGAAAGATGTCTCTGCCGACTGGCGACAGAATTAAATGAAGCGAGTATAAGATTTTCGCACGCAATCGATAAAATACGCATCCTTTTTTTTTCCTTGAAACTACGTCGGAACAATCGAGAGCGAAATTGAAGAGGCCAGGAGAAGACGCAGCAGCAGCATCGGTACCATCATCATCATCGTCGTCGTCATGATCGTCGTCGTCGTCGTCGTCGTCGTCATCAACATCAACATCAACATCAACATCAACATCATCATAATCAATGGCAGCAACATCAGCAGCAACAACATATTGGATTTAAGCGCAGCGCGAGAAGAGGGTAGAAAAAGATACGGAGCTAAAGGATACAGAATAAAGCTTCGGAGAGAAAAAGAGTGGAAAGGCTGGGTGGTGGCGGCTAGGAGGGCGAGAGGGAGGGAGGGACAAGAGTTGGAACGGGACGAGGAGATGGTGGAGACGAGTCGAGTCTCTCTTTCTTTGTTCCCACGCCATATTCTCGTCTCTCGGTCCCTCGGCGGAGGCAACGGAGCCTTCGCTCGCCGCTTCTTTCGAGAGATTCACCGTACCGCGCGCCTTACACAAAGGGAAACTTCTCCCGAGCTCTTCGAAGCAGTCTCTCCCCTCCCCACCCCCTTCAATCATCTCTCTCTCTCTCTCTCTCTCTCTCTCTCTCTCTCTCTCTTTCAGCATCACGCTCCTCCACTTTCTCCATGTCTTCCTTGCTCTCTTTCACTCTCATTCTTCGGCCGGGCGTTCGAGCCTGTGTGAGTAAACTGGGCAAAAAGAGCCCTCGGCACTCCTCGGAAATGTGCCGGAGGATACGGAAGGATAAGCATAAGCATAGGCGCGCTTGACATTGATCTACTGAAGCAAAACTCATTAAGAGATGAATCATTGCGCTTTAAGCTGGCGCTCATCGTTTTTGGATTTTGTGAAAGTCTTATGGGTCTGATGACGAAACAAAGGCGCTGTCACGTTTCCCCTCGGCGTTCGTTCGTCCACCTTCGTCTCGCTCGTCATTTCCAAACGCGAGTCGATACGATTTGACGCCCGTCGGAATTATTCTCACTCGACGGCTTCGGCCTCTTCTTATTTCCCAATTTAATCCTGATTTAAAAGTCACCGGCATTTATTATTTGTACTCGAGGATCTTCGGATACATTAAATGCAAGTTCTTTAAAACGGCGTGGGAGAGGTGGGGAGGTGACGGAGAAGGAGAGGAAAATCGAGAATGGGGATGGGATTTCTCTATACAAACTGGGCGCTTCTTTATTACAAGCCCTTATAAATTTAATTTCCAAATGGATAAAAAAAAGCTTTGCCTATTGATTTTCGACAATGCAAAAGCGCACAAAAAAAAAAGACTCCCCTTTGCTCGAACCTCGAGACTCAAAGCTACGGTATTAACGATTTTTTGCCACGTAATTATAAGAATAACAATAGGAATGATATTTTAATTTTTTTAAAAGGCCTGGCTTTTTTTCTTCGCAGGTTGAAAAATTCGATTTCATACACGTGGAATCGCGTGCTCTGATTATCCATCGTTTCTACGCACAGTAATTTTTATTTTTATTGTGGGTATGGCCAACTGTAATCAACGCTACAAGCTACATAGATTTATAGATTCAAGTTCTGACAATGTCTACTACTATTTCTTAAATGATAACTTATTTTACTATTTCAGATATGTATTCGGTCATTCCAAAGTCATAGAAGAAGAAAAAATTCTGAATTAAATGATTTTCTATGAAACAAATTACCAAGCAGTTTTTCTTTGTCGAAAATGATATAATTAATGCTCGTCCAGATGCTTTGGAGGTATTATTAAAATAATTACTTTAATTATAAAATGATGCCGTGATAGTGAACGGAAGTGAACGTGGATTTTACAGAAATCCAAGTATTTTTGTCTTACAGCTTGTCTCGAGATTAATGTACGTCATGTTTGGGGGTGAGGAGCGTGGGGGGGGGGGGGGGGGGTAAAAATAGCCCTCGATTATTGTCAATATGTGCACATAATTGTTATTATGTTATATAATATTTATTTGTACAGTACAGTACAGTACAGTAGGAGAGAGTCGAATGTGTAACATTTACAGTGCATATAATATAACGTAATAAGTTAAATCAACATTATTAAAAAAATATAGCCGAGTAATGTTGTACGAGCGGCGGCGGCAGCGGCGGGGGGGGGGGGCAGAGATGAAGATAAAAGCAAGTTACTCGAGTTTCAATTTTAGTATGTCGAGAGCAAAAGAGGAAGAGTGAGTCCAAAGGTCGAGAAATTGGGTTGGATCGCGTGGAGTAACAGACTTCGTCATTGACTTTCGGCATCGGGCCGCAGATTTCTCAAGCGCACGAGTGAAAGAGACAGCGAGGCATAAAGAAAGAAAAAAAGACGTCGAAGATAAACGAAGAGAGTCTCACAGCGGCAGTAACAGCAGCAGAAGAAGGTGAAGGGCTTTGAGGCAAAGAAGGCGAACGAACGGTTGAGGGGTTTCGACGAAAGAAAGTAAAAATAAAGTATAAGCGTGGAAGGAAGAGAGGGCAACGAGAGAAAGGAAGGCGAAGTGGAAGTCGTCCCAGGTAAATTGACCGGTTTGAAGAAAGAAGGGATGCGCAAGCGGATATCGTTATAAACGAGAGTGGGGGAGCGAGAGAGAGAGAGAGAGAGAAGGAAAGACAGACAGAGTCTGGAGAGAGGGAGAGACAGGCCCGCGAAGGATAATTCGGAGAGTCGACTCTCAAAGGACCCGCGGGACGATATATCAATGCCCTGCTTGCAGAACAATTCGAACTATCCACGATACACAAAGAAAAATACCAAATCGAATGCCTGGGATAGCGCAACGAGCGCTCACTCGCTCTCTCGCTGGCTACTCTTCTCCTTTCTGCCCTTCCACCGCCTCCTCACCCCCTGCCCCTACCCCTACCCCTCCCGCAGCTCCGCTCCTCTTCCTGCCAAACCCCTTTTTACCACCAATCCGCTCCGCCCAATATAGTGCTCTTTGACTATGTATTTTGCACGCTTACGCGAGGACTTATTATGCGCGGCTGTATTAACACACTTTTGGCCAAGAGATTCGAGGGATGCGGAAGCTCCAGAATAATCAAAGACATTCGACTCCAGATATTCTAAAATTTGCCATCTCCGCGCACTGAAAAATTTATTTCATTTTTCGCGTATAAGCGATAATGCGTCTTCTGGGTGCTGACCTTATCTCTTTCACCCTCTCGTCTTTCCCACACAATTGATGTCATTATTACTTTATGATTCTTAAATTCAAGGACGATGCTCTGACGTTGCCAACAATAGCATTAATGGAATTTTACGAGAGAGAGAGAGAGAGAGAGAGAAAGAGAATAGTAATTTAAAAGCGCTTGTACATCTGTTCAATAATAAAGTTTTATTCAACGATGCAAAATTCTAACAAGTGCATGTACATGGCAACTCGTTAAGGGGATTAATTATTAATTTTTACATTTAACTTATTGATTGAAACAGTCAAATTGTCGCGTAAGTTAAGGTATGAGAAAAGATTTTGTAGAGTTTGAGAAGATGGAATGAGGCAAGAATTAGTGCGATAGTCAATGTCGTTTAACTATTAATAAAATAAATCTGAATTATTTGCCTTAATATAAAAATTTATTTATTTTTTTATTTTCCATATAATTGTTACCTTTACGATTATTATGTTATATTATTCGTCTAGATAATAATTGCTCTTCTACAACTAACATACAATTTTTCATCTACTTTTGTACGACGTGCGTTTTCAATTGTGAAAAATCCTAAACATTCAATAAACTACAAATATGTAGCCATTTACTTTAATCATAAAAAACAAATAGATTTTTCTTTTGTTACTTTAATAATTTCACAAACATAATTAAATCAAATAATAACGTATATATAATGACATATATAAGAAAATTTAAGTTTTGTTGTTGTTGTTGTTGTTGTTGTTGTTGTCGTTGTTGTTGTTGTTGTTGTTGTTATTAATGAGAATTCATTTAATGCAATATTATTCATAGACGATATTAATTACTAAAATATACGACATCACATACTCATGATATATTTCGTAAAATTTTTATGACAATTTTTTACTTAAAATAATCCGTTATATATGTTGCTTCACTCGTGATGAATTTATTTCATTGGCGTCTTTTCTAATAATGCAATCGATTAAAATTTCGATCTATTAATTTAATTGAATTTATATTACGTTCAATTTTATATCAAAGCTCGAGATATTTAAAAACAAATTTGTTATATCGTCAATCAGTCAAGTGCAGCACCAATTAAATTAAAGTAATATTTTTTATATTGAATTCAACCATGCGTAATCAATGTAATGATTAAACTTACGTTGCCGAAGATTTAACAAAGTTAGAATTGCAGTGACTTACCTGTAACAGAAAGAAAACACAATAGTTAGCAATGCCTTTAAAAAGTAACACAAGAGCGCGCGCGCACAGAGAGAGACAGAGAGAGGGGGGATGGGGAGGGGGGGGGGCGAAACAAAAAAGAAGATATTCTAATGACTTTGTCGTAAGCTTTAAGGAGACGATCGATCAATCGATCGATGAAAATAGGATCTTTTAAGATTGTTAAATTCGCTCGTAAGGACGGGGGATACGCCTTACGGGATATGCCGTTGTAACCAATACATGTTAAAGAGGAGCCTTTCACGTAGGAGCGCGCACACTTATATTTTTACTCAACTGGTAACCAAACTGCCTTTATAACACGTAATATGTAATTTTCTCAACATACAATACCATACCATAGTGCAAGCTGCATTGATGCGAGCATGAAGTTTAAGTTGCATATTAACATCGTAGTAAAATATGATGGCTTATGAATCGTTAAATTGCATTGTCGCCCAATATAAGTTCAGCGGAGGTTCGCGGCATGGCGCCTGGTTGGCACGATAATCTCAACCATTGAAAATGATGTTATTATGGTTTTAGTTAATAGCAGCGAAACAATAGCCAGAACCGTCGATAATGATACTAATTTTACTGGGTGGGTGGGGGAGTGGGGGAGGGGGGGGCGATGGTGGAGGGGAGAGTCGCGAAATCGAGGATTTTACGAGGCGGAAGAATGGGAAGACGCAAAATATAGAGAAGCGAGAAAGAGCGCGTATGATATGGGCAGTGATGTAGCGGGTGGCTCGAACACGGCGCGCACTAATTCCTTTCGCATGGAAATGACGGAGAATAGAAACTCGAGTGTCTCGGACTTAGTCAGCATCTCGAGCGCACAAGGAAAAGGCGGATTAATAAATAAGAATCGTGTTTCGGGGCTGCACGCGCCTGCGTGCATAAGCCTTTCGTTACAAGAGGGAAGAAGAAAGGAGGAGTGGAGTCGAAGGCGCATTGGATAAACCGGCTACGACTGTTGTTTTCCGCCTCGACGAACTCCTGCGAATAAATGTGTACGCGAGAAGGAGAGGGCGGAGGATAGTGGGTAGCCCGGTCGATTTGTGCGCACGAGGAGAAAGTAAATGAAAAATCACGAGCAGAGGAAATAAGAAAGTTACGACCAGTGGTAGGATAGGAGGAAGAAGGAAGGTACGAAGGAATGAAGTAAGGAAGGTAGGAAGGAAGGAAGGAAGGAAGGAAGGAAGGAAGGAAGGAAGGAAGTGGAAAAGAGAGGATATGACAGATAGATGGTCGGGTGGTGGTGGGAGGGGAGAAATTAAAGATAGAAAGATAGAAGGACGGGAGGAGAGAGAGAGAGAGAGAGAGAGAGAGAGAGAGGTGGTAGATGGCGTAAGGCTTTATCGGCGGAATAAATTAACGGTCATCGTACACGTCTCCTCTGGCGTTCGCATACAAGCGGACACGCACTCGCGTACTTGTCTTACATGAACCATATTATGAGAGCAAACGTCGTTTACGAGGACGTTGAAATTTCTGTGTGGCGATGTTTTAAAGAACATAATTTGAACGCGGCGCGGCAGCGCCGACTCTAGTTGCTTGAATGTTTGCCTTTTGTCGTTCTCTCTCGCGGTACGAGATGGACTCGTATCGAGGCCAACGTCGCTTGTCAAGGCGAGTCGTTCGCGAGGATATTAAAGATCGTTATTTATAGCTCTCGTTGAATCTCGTATTTTGAATTTGATATACTGGAAATAATATCTTTAATATCCTCAAACGCCACGGTCGGACTAATTAAAGCGTGCGCGCCTCGAGTAGTCTCGCTTCGCGAATAATTCAGCCATTAAGAAATTTCAATTGCTCTTCCCTAGCGTTCTCACACTCACTTGATAGTTTCATCAACGCTATAAATAAAATTTGGCCCATTTAATTACTTCCCGTTATCAACAAACAAACAAAAAACAAACAAAAAACAAACAAAAAACAAACAAAAAACAAAAAAACAAAAAAAAAAACAAAAAAAATCCTTCGACATTATGCGATCGATTTATATCTCCGTTAATTCACCAATGCCGAGTCTCCAATAACGCCGGCTCGGGATTTTCACGTGCAGACGAAAAGGAAGATATTTATCCTTGTCGCTCAGCGCTTACGCGGTGAAAGTAAATTGCCGCGGTCGGTTCGGCTGATCGCAAAAAAGTGTATAAGGGCGACTTCGATGGACTAGATGTCGAGCATCCAGCGAGACCAATCGAGGTCCAAGGGATCTCTCGAGACGAATGATCAAGCCCGCGTACGGAAGATAAGAACGCGCGATTGACTGCGCCTATCGTAACTATAAATAATCCGCTTCGATATAATTGGATCGCCCTGCTCGGCTATTGCGATTATTGACAGGCGGGGAGTTGCGAACGCGGCCCTCTAATATCAACCTAGTGACGAAAGTCCTAATTGGGTAAGTCGGCCTGGGTTGTGGCCAGGTGCCCACCTGTCTGTCGACTGGTCGCCTCCTTGGATGGTAGATCCGAGGTCGCTCGGAGTGCTATTCGGCCCTATCGGCTTTTACATTGTTGGTGGGAAGACCGGCTTATCCAGGAAGTTTATCAACTTCTGCTTTAACTGGATGGAGCTTAGATCGTTCGGAGGCGAATCGCGCCCGCCCCGACGGGGAAACAACAAACAATGGTTTGGTAAGGGGACGGTTTCGCAAAATTGGCTTGAAGCGACCGATCGATCTCGTGCGCCAGTTGGAACATAAATTGTCACGTTGCACCTTGAAAGTAGCTCGAGGATGACGAAGGGAAGGACTCGCGAAGGCAGAGGTGACGCGCGATGCCCCAATCACTCGTTGCCAGCGGGAGCCTCGTCGCGAGAATGCAGTCTTTTCCTTCCATATACCCATATATCGAAATCATGAATCATATGAGCAATGGCGGAGTATGATGGTTGGTTGGTGGTGGTAGTTATGGTGGTTATCGTAGTGGTGGTGGTGGTTTTTGTGGTGGTTGGTGGTGGTAGTTATGGTGGTTATCGTAGTGGTGGTGGTGGTTTTTGTGGTGGTTGGTGGTGGTAGTTATGGTGGTTATCGTAGTGGTGGTGGTGGTTTTTGTGGTGGTTGGTGGTGGTAGTTATGGTGGTTATCGTAGTGGTGGTGGTGGTTTTTGTGGTGGTTATCGTAGTTGTGATGGTGGTTGGTGGTGGTAGTTATGGTGGTTATCGTGGTGGTGGTGGTGGTGGTGGTGGTGGTGGTGGTGGTGGTGGTGGTGGTGGTGGTGGTGGTGGTGGTGGTGGTGGTGGTGGTGGTGGTGGTGGTGGTGGTGGTGGTGGTGGTGGTGGTGGTGGTGGTGGTGGTGGTGGTGGTGGTGGTGGTGGTGGTGGTGGTGGTGGTGGTGGTGGTTATCGTAGTGGTGGTGGTGGTGGTGGTGGTGGTGGTGGTTATGGTGGTTATAGTAGCGGTGGTTGCGCTGGTGGTAGCAATAGTTAGAGTGGTGGTAGCAATGCTAACAGCGATGGTAGAAATGGTCATAGTGGTGGCTGAGGGAAAGGGGACGGTAATTGGACTCTTGTGATTATTTCAAATTCCATGAATAAAGATGCATACGGGAGACTGGATTAATTAGTGAAATAGCTTATAAATACAAAAGTCGCCGCTCGTTTATGAATTTCCAGCGCGCTAAATTAAAGCACTGGTGACACTCGGTACTAAATCAATCAATGGGTAAAATCTCCCGTCTGTTAATAATGCTTAAATGTTGCGCTCGAATAATAACGAGGGCGAAGGAATCCATTTTCTTTGATTGTTATAAAGAACAATGTGAGATATTTCAGGGCGCACATGTAGCTATTGGCCAATCATAGCATGGTTGCTAATGTGGCTTATGAGAACGTGAAACGGGAGAGTACGTGACACTAGTCATTAACCGAGCCCGTGTCGCGCGACACAACCGACTGTTATTGTAGACGACTATTATTTTCGTAACGTAAAACTCGTTGCCGATTATATCGGTCTTAAACCGATCGAACTAAATAATAAATACACGGAAATATTTTATTGGAAATGCTACATCTTATACAATGGCCTATCGGGGCTGAAAAATGGCTCGAGCGCCGACCGGTCGCGCCGTCCACTAAAATCGACGCTTTTAATTAAAGGAAAATTGCTTCCAACTATTAAACAAAAGAACGGCTGACTGGCGAACTGTAATCGCGAGCAGAGCTATACGAGCCTAACGAACTCTTAGTCGGGCGCAAACTTTGGGTGTCAGCGATGGACTAAACAGAGAGAGAGAGAGAGAGAGAGAGAGAGAGAGAGAGAGAGAAAGGCCGAGCGAAGGGGTCAAGGAACGAGGGGAACGAGGCTCTCTCTCTCTCTCTCTCTATCTATCTATCTATCTTTCTCTCTCTTTCTCATGACCCGGCTATACTCGCCTCTCGCGTCTCGCGTGTAACGCGTCCACGGAAACGGCCTGCCCGCGATTATTTGCTCAAGCGCTGCTGCTGTCGCTGCCGCCTCGGCCTCCCAGGTCAAATATTATTGGAGGCGAGCGCGCGCGCGCGCGTCCGTGTGGCTCGCGGCGGGGACACGACGCCGGTGGCCTTGAACTCTCGTGGCGAAGTTTCCGAGCGCGATTGCGAAACAGGTGAAGAAACCCCGGCGCACCGCTACGTTCGTTCGGCGCGCGACGTCTTTCTCGAGAAGCACAAGAGGGATAATCGCCGCTCGCTCGGGACGTAGCGGCTCGTCCCGTATTTATAAACATGCGCATCACTGTCGGAAATGAGGATGCGCGGGCGCGGGACAAGGGCGATTACGTTCGTCTCTTGTCGCGCGCGCATTTTTCGGCTTAGGTTGTTTCACCGCCAAATCCGGGGCGTATTTTGTAAACGCTCGCCTCGTCGGTTTCACGCGCTAGTCCAGGAGGCAGTCTTATGGAAACTGAGCAATAATTATTGACAAATTCATTAGGCTGCATGTACGTAAAATCTGTGCACACGTATACACACACACACACGCGCGCGCGCGCACGCACGTGTACGTAAAATCTGTGCACACGTATACACACACACACACACGCGCACGCACACACACACGCACACGCACACGCACGCACATATATGTATATATTACGGGCCGCAAATATTTCAAACGTAAATTTTATTAATTGACGAGTGTACGCTCCAGAATAATGATTTCGGGATTTTTCTAAAAGCCATGTTGGACAATTGTCACATACGTAATTCACAAAACCGTATTATTAAACGCTCGTAAATCTTCGCTCATTCGTATGTAAATAATACGACAATAATATTGCCGAGATATCGAATTATTATCGAAAGTATATATAATGACCAGTGATCCTTTTCTCGGAAAATGTGACAAGAAAAAAGAAACGTGGAATAATAACGTTCGCTCGAGCCTGGTTTCAAAGAAATCCCTGAGCGAATTAAAAGCTACAGCAGGTGTTACATTTACGGAATATTTTATAAATTCGTATGAGAGTCTGCTTGAAATGACTTTTATCTAATAGAAACTAAATGGAAAGAAAGGTGATTAATGTACTTAAATAATCGTCAAAAGTTGGTCCATTTTTACATTTACTTTTCTTTTTCCGTTTCATTTTGGAAAAAAAAAAAAAAAAAAAAAAAAAAAAAAAAAAAAAAACTTTGTTCAATGCGAATAATACAAAATTAATGTTTATGCGAATAGGTAAAAAGAAAAAAAGAGTATAAAATTTTCTTACGCGGAAGCCAATAAAATCGTTAAAATAAACGATTACATGCAATTAATTGTGAACAACCGTTCGTACGGCTTCTTAGTAATAATACATGATTAAACGACGAAAATTAAGTTAGATTTCTTTTTATTTTCGTATTAAGATAATTCTTTCCAAATATATAACTATTCGATCGAGGTTTTAAAAAATTAATTGTAAAAATTGAAAAAGGTATCATTAATTACGATGGTTTATACCTTTTTCTTTATTTCTTTTTTTTTCTTTTTTTCTTCTTTTTTTTTCTTTTTTTTTTCTTTTTTTTTTCTTTTTTTATCTCAATGATACATTATAAGCAATGCTCGACTTAAATATACATTTATTCTAACCAGCCATTACATTGAAAATACTTTCAAATATAGAAAAGTTAATTTCAATGGCTGGCCAAAGAAAAATTATGAATTACAAATTTACGATTAAACTTTTTCATTTTACGAACACGTGAGCTCATATTATACTACTATATATCAAAACTTGTTTAATTCTCACGTACTTTATAATACATATCACAATGAATGAGAGTATTAAAACTCGTAATTCTATAAGCCATGTTTAACGACGTTTTGTTTGAACTTAAAACCTGTTGGTATTTTTAATTACGCTTTACTCATAAGAATCATTTTTGAATCACTATTAAAAAAAAAAAAAAAAAAAAAAATCAAATACAATTAGTCATTCATGTGGATTACGAAAAAAATGACTGTACATTTACAAATATGCATGAGCATTGGAAATCTCTCTGTAAATGAAAAATTAGTTGAAAAAAATCTTATATTATATATTATACGCAATTATTAAAGTTCGGATGCCCGAGCAAACTTATCAAATGAAAAAGTGTCGATAAAAATCGATAATATATGTTGTATACAAATAAGTGATATCATCTGCCTTAGCGAATGATCAATGATCTTTGTATTGATTAAAGTTCTCGTTCAAGCAAGTTACAATCACTTTGTCCTTATTACTGCGTTCAAATGGTCTTAAATATATATTCTGATGCAAGCTAAAAGCGTAAATCCTACTTATTAATGATTGAATAAAACAGCTCGTAAAGCACCAAGTGGCGAAGAAAACGAGATACGCGGCGTTAAGCTGTATGACATAAAAGACGGCGTTTCAAAAAAATTCCCCTCTTATGAATAAAGATAGATGGCCAGGTAGAGCCCAGTCCCGCGTCAAGCTGATTACGATGAGAAAATTATGCACAAGTCATAATCGAAAGCCGTGTGTATTAATCGACGTGGTGGCCGCGTGCGCACGAGCAACGAAATATCCCTAGTTTTTTCAAGAACGTAATCGAACCCTCTAGAGCGCGAGCCGTTACTCGGTATTAATGAAACGAATGATAGCGGCGTAGAGTCGTTGGGGCTTTCGGGGGAGGGTGGAGAGGGGGGTGGGGGGGGACGGGAATCACTGCTGACGATCTTGACGTGCGTGTGTGCGTAGTGTCGTAGACTGATGGACGGACGAACGAGCGATGGGGCATTGGAGGGGCAAACGGACGGACGAACGGACAGACGAACGGACGAACGGACGGACGTACGGACAGACGGTCGGATGAGAAGGAGGGTAGGTTGGAGTGGGATGGTGGGACTAAGGGTGGGAGAAAGAAGACGAAGAAGGCCCAAATGGATGAACGAAGAATCACGTGAGGCGTGGTATACGGATAAGAGAGAAAGGGAGAGAAGTCGACGGCTCGTCCGCATTACGGACATAAATTATTCATGATCCAGACAAAAGAAGAGGTGGCGGAGGAGGAGCAGATTGGTGAGGAGAAGTAAAAAAAAAAGAGTCGAAAAGAGACCGAGAGAACGAGATAGATGAAGATAGAAAGAGATAATGAGAGAGAGTGAGAGTGAGAGTGAGAGTGAGAGTGAGAGAGAGAGAGAGAGAGAGGAGAGAGAGAGAGAGATAGTGATAGTGATAGTGATAGTGATAGTGAGAGAGAGAGGGAGAACGAAAGAACGAAGAAAATAAATGAAATGGATGAACAAGGCGGACAAACGGTAGGACTGAATCAGAGATGATATGATTTGGTACGTTTGTGTGATTGTCGTCGAGAAGCATATGAAAGAGGAAGAGATTATTTATACCGGAGATGTGTGTAAAATGTTAAAAGACATTCAAATTAAAAGATTCAAAGATTATTGAAGAGTCATCATGATTTAGGGGGGAGGGGGAGGAAACGGATTTTAGGAAAGTGTATATTTCCAAAGACAATTAACACTCCATCTGTTACATTTAAAGTATTTATCGTATTTATTCTATCATTTAAATAGACTGTTACAAGGTGACTTTAGCATAATATTTGTATTCAAAAATACAAAGAGACTAATCAAATTTAAGATAAAAAGTTATTTAAATATTCCGAGAGCCTCGATAGAGATTAATAGAGAGACACGTGCCGTTGGCTATTTACGTTTTGGCCGACAACGTATAACCCTAACACAATAATAGAAAATTATGTTTAAATAATGTTATAAGCAACATTGACTGATCTTTTAATGACTGAATAAATAATAAGCTTACAGATATTTAAGTAAATATTATTAAAAAATATGCTGAATTAAAATATGCCAATCGATTGTTTTGTTGTTATTTTATATTTGTCGTTAATCAATATATAAATAGTGTCGAAAACAAAACAAAGAAAAAAGAAGGCAAATAAAAAAAGGAAGAAATAGTGAAAAACCCGAGAGCCTGTAAAAGCCACGTAGTTTCGAAAATTAATAACGGTCAAATTCAAATATTCAGGAGTATTAAATCCGAATCGTGATAAGTATTTACAAATACTCACGTTGGTAATCAAAGGAATTAGTATTTATCGCCACGCTGAATTTTTAACGTACTCGAAAGATCTTGAATTCCGAAGGATTTCTTTAAAAAAAAATTATTTGAAAAATAAACTTGTACCATTTTAAACGAACAAATTCGAAACCAGAACCGAAAAATCGAACGTAAGTGGGAAGGGGAAAAGGGGGTGAAGAAGGCGTTGGGGGATAGGAAGAGGAGAGAACAAAAGTGAAAGAGGATAGAGCGGAGAAGAAGACGCTCGACTGGGTGGGAGTAATAAAGGAGAAGAAGAGTAAGAGAGGAGGAAGGAGATAGAGAGGCCCGAGAGTGACGCAGACGCGCAGCGACGTCTGCGTGGCTCTACACTTTTACTTTGGGTCATTACGAGCTCGTAATATTTTTTGCCGTCGCGCCGTCCGCGAAATTACATAGTTCGCGAGGCGAGTCGCTCCCAAACTTTCGACTCCCTCCCCCCTCCCGCCCCGCCACACTAATAAGCGCGACGCTTCTTATCTTCACGATGTAGCGAGGGGGAGCGGCTCTTCGATTTCTGTGGGCGCGAATTAATCTTATAAGAAGCCCGGGAATGTTCTTTCGTGCGAATCGTATCGCGCCCCACCCCATTTTCAGTCACTTTTTCGGACTTTGCCGAGTAGGTAAATGGCGACACCTGAACTGCTAAATTATTGCACGCCTCGCATAAATAAATCTCTCTCGATGTTGATCGCGCGAGTTTGTTTAGGCCAATTATCCGCGCGGGGCTGCTTTTTAATGCGCGCCGCTATTAATTTTACATAAAAATTTCACCCTGTAAGTGGTAAAGTGTAGTGCGATGTTTACGAAGATAAAGTATAATTGTACAAAGATCTAAAGGCACTCCGGCAGTATATTTATAGAAGCATTATAAATATACAATTCATTTTGGCTTCGGTTAAAAGAAAAGAAAAGAGAGAGAAAAAAGAAGAAGAAGAGGAAGAGGGCATTAGAAAAACATAAAAATTCCAGGGTAGAGTAATTACATTGTGCGAAACTCGTTTCTTATAAAAGTGAAACACGTAGATATGAGATAAACTTGGTAGCTAAAGAGCTTTATAGTATCAAGTATCTTAACTATTAGCCGAACGTTATTGTCCTTAATTCTTGAATTTTTCAGTGATTATCTTCTCTTTTTTATATAAATAATTGCCTACAACTTATGACGAATTAATTTCTCAACGCTGTGCTAGACTTGAAAAATTTCTTCGACAGTATATTTGACAAAAAGGCTGCTTATCAACACTCAAGTGCCTAATACAAAAACTCGAGATGCTTCCCTTACCAATGCAGCCCTCCATCATAAATTATTAACGATAAATTAACACTAATATCGCCAATGATTACTTTGCAATTATCCATTCGTGCTCGTATTATTTATAATTGCAGCACCATTGAAATAATGCGCAGGATAAATTTACTTTCAACTTAAGTGCCCGTTTCCTCAATAAGGAAGCACTTGCCGTAAACAAAATCTTAATCTGTTGGATGAAGAAGTACTTTGGATTCGCTTATCAAAAGATTAAATTTTTCTAAATATTTGGAAAGGATCAGAGGTGAAAAGGTGACGTTCAATAGGCAAGAGTTTTTTAAGTTCACGGCAAGACCGCACATGGAATTTTAAGTCCTTGGCCAGCCGCTACGATCTCCCATGTCGAGATAAAATTGTCGCACATGCCACGTGATAATGAGCACGGCGGGTGCACGCGAAAAAGGGGAAGCAAAGTCCGGGATTTCGGAGAGCGAAGTTAGCCGAAGATGATGAGCAAGGCGATAACGGAAAAGCAAGGAGAATGGAAAAGGCAGTCAGTCACCACTAGTAGGTGATAGATGTGCTTTTTAAATGGATTCCTCCGCACATTTTCCTTCACTAAACGCAAGCACATCGCCAGAGCTTGATCTCTTGGTCGGTGATGGTTATTGTGTAGGTATAACCTTTTCAAATTTAACACCCCGACCGCCGCCGGTATTGCAATAATCCGCTTCCGGGGAATAAAGAGCGTCCCCTCTGTGCGCGTTTGCTTAATATAATGAAAATTGCTAGCAGTCTAGTCGAGCGGAATTCGGTAATCAAAGTTTCATGTTAATAATCGTTGCTGGATACTTTATTCTTAGCGGTGCTTGACAACTGACATATCAACTTGGCTGCCGCAATATCATAATTATCCGAAACATTAAGTCGATATGTTTTATTTATCTGTCTGTCGCCTTGAGCTATTTAAGTAGCGCAAGATTTTTCATTGGCGACGAGGAAATGACGTTAGCACCGAAAAAAGAGAGGTAATAATCAGACCCAGAATATACACAATGAGCAACGTAAACAAAATAATAATTCAAATTTGTCGCTACGGAGTCCGAATCAATAAATCTTTCGATAATTGAAAAATCCATCGCGCCCCATAAATATTCCAGTAATAAAAAGCAAAGAAACGCTGCGAGCATAATTTCACGTATTCATTCAATCCCCGAGTCACCCATCGACCAACAAATAGGCCTTTTAAAGGATGGCGTCCTTCGCGTTTATAAATCATGGCATAAAAGGCACTCACTATGCTTCTAATCACGTCCAAGCATTAGCTCACACACACACACACACACACACACACACACACACACACACACACACTGTTGAGTAAGCGTTTAACTAACAGTGCATGGCAAAATTTAGCGAGAACACCTGTAATCGCAAAATAAAGAGCATTACTTTTCAGAAACGTACGTTTCTCTATTAAAACATAGAATAATTATTTTGCAAAACCGATTAATGCCTCCCAAGTAAAAAAAAAAATAAATGAAAAACTTCAAAAAGACTGACTTTAGGTTGGTCGCGTGGATTTTCTCAAGAAATTGAATTATAAACATATGATGCTTGGATTAATAAATAGATGGATGTTTTATTTTTACATTCTCATGCTTTTAACTCATTTAAAAAAAGGTTCTTTTCAGTGATACATGATAGTGATAGATAGATAGATAGATAGATAGATAGATAGATAGATAGATCGATAGACATGTCTGTGTGCGCGTGTGCGCGTATTCAAGGTTTAATGAATAAAAATTTCGTATAACATTATAAATTATATAGAATAAATTGCAAATTCAATTTATTTTCAACTAAATAAACTACAATTATTTTATAAAGAAAAAAATTAGATATGATAAGGAAAACGAAAGAAAACAAACATCAATAATATTAAGAAATATTAATGAAAAAAGAAAAAGAAATCAAGTATCGAATGTACGAAATCTATAACCATGAATTAATAAAAATAGCAAATCATATTTTTAGTTGGTAAAGCAAAACAATTATTGGAAAAAGTTTTGTAGGATATTACAACCGAAGCCTTGTTACATTAAACTTAGTAATCGCTCGGTTTATTACGTGCGTATAAAGTTTCATTCCTTTCCGAACCTCAATTATAAAATAAAATTTCATAATAAACTTACGGGGCGCTCAAAATTTTGCAAAATTGTAACGTACATTATATACCGTAATGAAAAATTTATTAAAGTAATCGACTTTGATGCTGCGTTAATTAAAATTACGCCGAGGCCTCCTCTAAACATCAGCCGGTGGTTTCCATTTCTCCCAATGAGCCGCCAAGTCTTATTTTTCCCAAGACCGGATTTATCCATTCCGACCAAACTGATTTTCAACGCCAAAGCGCAACTCCCTAAAAATAGCTATAATACATATTTTCTAAAAGACTTTCTTTTATCGCATTACGTATTTGCCGATGTGAACGAGTTTAGTTCCGCCTTAACAGTTACATAAAAATGATGGCATCGACGTTGTTCCCAAGATACTTTGATTAAACGCGCGCACCAACATACGTTCAACACCAAACGCATATACATAAACGTAAAGCAAAAGCCCCGGCGACGACTCCCCCGGCTTCGGTAACTAAATAGCGATTCACCTCGCGCGACAGACACGATATATTTATCGATATTAAAATCCATTTTATCGCGTGAGGGCGAAAAGCCGCGCGAGGCTCTGTACCATGGAAAAAGAACGGCCGTTGGAAGGCCGGAAAGACAAAATCAATTTTAACTCTGGGCGTGCGCTCGGAGCCAGCGGCAGTGCTCGTTAAATGTAATTGAGCATTCGGCGAGCGTGTCCTATACTCTCTCTCTCTCTCTCTCTCTCTCTCCCTCCCTCCCTCCCTCCCTCCCTCCCTCTTCTCTCTTCTCTCTTCTCCCTGTCTCCCAATCAGCGTTCGTGCGTGTGTACCCGTGCGTAAGCGCGCCCGCGCTCGACCCGAGAACCATCCGAGATTCGAACAACGGTTTCGTGGCTCTCGTGACTGTGACGCTATCACAAGCCATTCGAGAATCTCGAATCCGACGCCTCCACCTTACTCTTCAATCTCTGATTTTTCAAGTGCCTTCGTCTCGCATATCGGGAAATCGCGCTTAGGAAGTGCTCGGAAAAATGAAGGACGAACAGGTAAAGAGGGGGAAAAAAACGAAGAAGAAGCGAGGGCAACGTTAATGTGGAGATGAAACTATGTCACTCTGCTTATTGACATACTCATCCTAGTGAGCACAATTATTCGCTAGGAAGGGACATTGTTACTCCCTGTGCAGGTAAATTAATTAGGTTTAATGTGCCTAGCCTCGTTACACAATTGTTGACAATAATGACATATTCGAGCGCCAATGTATGTAAATAATTCGTCCATAGACTCTTGAATATGACGGCACTTTTCCGGCAATTTATTTATAAAGTTATTAATCAGCCTTTCTAATTGAATTGCAAAGTGTTCGTGTCTTCGACGCGAATGACGACGACTCAACGAATGACATTTTCACATCGAGACTCTAATTACGGCAAAGCAGATCGGATAAAAAGAAGGAATTTAAGGCTGAGGAACGAACAGGATCTAAATAACTCCAGAAGCATGAATTGAATTTCTTTTATCGGCCTCAAAATTCACCTTGACTTACTTCGGAAGTAAATGAAGATTTATTCCCTAGCTTTATTTTTATTCGAGTTCCCATCGCTAAATCTCCTTCTCTCTCTCTCTCTCTCTCTCTCTCTCTCACTATCTCGCTCTTGCTCTTCCCTCCTCGCTCCCCACAGTCGCCGTCGCCGCCAGTACTACCACTATCACCACCACCACCACCAGTATTATATTACTAGACAGACATATCGTTCGCGCCTGCGCTCGGCTGCTCTCCTCGCTTTTATTTTCAATGTCTACTGGCCGGCGCTTTCCTCCTGCGCTGGAGGAGACTTAAAAGCGAACGAGGATAAATTTCGCCTCCGCACCAGCTTTGGAAATTCACTTGACTCTACACCGAGAAGACCAGGCAGCATAAGTAGTAAAGCGCGCGGGGCGGGAGGGAGGGAGGGGGGGGGTGAAACAAAATGAAAATAAAAAGCAGAGCAAAGAGATAGTGCGCCTAGAGGTTTGACGTTCGGGGGTGGGTGGGAGGAGGTAGGCAGGGGGAAAGCAGACAACGACGGTGCGTCAGCTAACGCCAGAAATAACGCAGGTATACTTAGACCAGCCGCGACCGACGTCCACAGCGAATGTCCATGGTTAACTCGGGGATGTGCGCGCCGCCCGGCCTCCTGTCCCCCGAGGAAGCGACTCACGCGTGTTTTACCAGTGACAATCGTCGCTTCGCTAATGCTACGACGAATTTCCACCTCGCCGACCATGGGAATCTTCGTCTATTCCCTCATCTCTCTCTCTCTCTCTCTCTCTCTCTCTCTCTCTCTGTCGTCTTTTTTATATTTCAGACGGACGCCTTCATCGCGCTCCCATAGCCACGGGGCGAGAGGCAATTCGAAGGTAACACGACCCGTGACCGTACATTTGTATAATCGTCGACTTCACCGAGTGCGCGCATCTCCGTACCACGACAGCTTAATAAATTTCCTGGGAGCGCCGGGCACTGACAGTTCGTAAAATGCACGGCTGCGCTTTGAATTGGCGCGGGCCGATTGCCTTTGTCAAGCCCTCCCTCCTTTCGGCTGCTTCCGCAACATTTTATTTAATGAAGCTGCGCCCAGCGAGATTAATCGGTTGGGAAGAGCACCGCGCTTGTCCCATCCGAACATGATCGCATAGTACGAGGGACGAGGTACCGAGTTGAAACGAGCGGAGCTCTATCGAAGTCGACGTTAATAGCGCACAATGAAATGCCTCGACTTGTAAAATAGCTTGGCCGATGAAATCCAAGAGCTTTAGCAGCTTGCGACCGCGTGAAATTGTATCAGACTTCGTAGCGAGATAGAAGAATAAGGCGACTCGGAGCCGAGAGTAATCGAGCGTACAGTGCGGGGACGCCCCCTTGCCTACGTCACTCGTATCTTCACCTACGCACACATTAGGAATGACAATGTAATTGTAACACGGGAAATGGGACTCGTGATATCGATGATCACGATGCGATTCAAATATACGATTACGAGTTTCTCAGCGCACAAAACGATCCTCACGTTACACAAACGATATTTCACAGATGCGCGAGACTCCTCTCGAAAGTTTAATGTGACTAATTCAAAACAACTTATAAAAGCATCGTGGAGGAAAGTTTGGTGGGGGAAAAATGGTTGATGGTCAAGATTACTAGGTCTTGAAATCACTTCCGCCCCATGATTCTCAACTTTCGGTACGACTTTCGAATTTCGAATTAGTTTCAATTGACATTCGCCAGCACTTCCCTCAACCTCCCCAACATTACGTAAAACAAAGTCCATCTTGAAGAAGAGCTCCGGGACAAATCGAAGGGGAGGGTTTTGGCATGGACACGGGGCGCGTTTTCCCCTTGGGAGCTCGGGGGACCCTCAAGATAAACAAACACAAAGGCCAAGCGCATTGTCCATTAGATGCGGGGGAGGCGCGCAGGTCGTAAACGCGACCGGGAGCGTGAGATGACCCGCGCGCGCGCCATTTCCATTTGGCCGATGCTAACGTGGCGGGGCGGTGAGCATTTGTGCGCGAATAACGTTTACCGGGAGCGGCTCGTAAACACGCTAGCGTCGTATAACTGCCGAGAGCTGCTTTACCGGCTGGGGCGTGAGGTGAAGCGAGCCTGTATTTTACGCCGGGCAACGACCATTACTCGCGGGATCTACGCCTTTCGAAAATCCCCGTCCGCTCGATCGAGCCGAATACGTCGTCGTAGGCAAAGTCCGTGGGCGAGCTGCTACGCTATTACGCCCTAAGGCTGAAACTGTCGTTCTCGCAACATGATGGTCGACATATTGTCGAGTAAATAATTTAAAAAGAGAAGAAGAAAAAAATCAAGGAAAATATCCAATGCTGCCCCCCACCCACCCATCCACCCACCCATCAATCCACTCACAGATGGCTCTACGGCTGTTAAAATCGGCTTAAGCCAAAATCTTTGTGTATAATACGTTGGCGGGGGGGGGGGAGGCTGGAGCACTAATTTGCGGATAGAAGCAGAAATGGAATGGATCGGTGTTGCTATTATTATTGATCTTAAGATTGTGGCGACGTAATCTGCGTTATATAGTCCAAGTGAATATAGCGATTATCTCGAGCGTGTGCCGTGCTTAATTTATATACGCGTGCGCGCAAACGCAATGCCAAAGCAGCAAGCCCACTGTTCTATTATTACGAGGTCGGGAAAGTAGTGGAGATATGCCTTTTTTGAAGGGCAAATATATCAAATGACCGAATGGATAAGTCGATTCGCTTTAAACGCTCTTGACTTTTCTCATAATACCGGCCAGAAAAAGTTCCATTTACGTGAGTGACGAATGTCTTCCGAGTCGTAAAAGCGTCGATCCGTTGAAGAAAAAAGTTGGGTGTCACGCGTTGTTTACATATTCAAAGCCGACGCAACGATAGGCAAATTAAAGTTGGATAAGTTGTGGCATAATTGTGCCCGTTGTCCTTCGCATTCAACGAGAATCAAATTTTATCGCGTACGTTGCATGCACAGCTGATGCAATTCCTTACGTGGCTCGCTCATATTGGAACTGCATCCATACTAATGTCATATTTTTATTTATTTTTTTTTTCCCGGCATACTTGTTCAATTGATAAAATTTGGATTTATTTACGATATCTTTGCAATTTAAAATAGATCTGAATATCGTTGGGAACGAGGGAATATTTTACTTCATCCTATTGTACGAACCCCACGCGCTTATGCACCTCGATATTGACTCGTCGTATTAATAATTTTAAAAATCGTTCGTCGTGCACACGCGTAACTGAAAAGTTTCGAGCATTTTTCAACCGCGCGGAACTTGACGTCCATTGACAATTAGATATGTGAGCCTTCATACACCTAAATAGTTTGAAATTTAAAAAGTATATTATAAGACAGGCGCGCACGAGCAGGGGCGATGGTGGTATTATATTTCGAATATTTAAATTTATTCGTATAGTTAAAATAATATTGGGCAATTCGCTAGAGCAGATTTTTCCGTCCGAGAATCACTAATTCACATTTGTCCAAAGTAATACGGCTGTCAGGAAATAACGATCTTTCATTATATTGATAGAATGATTAATGCTTTCGCGTAAATGAGAATTTTTATCAATTTCTCATAAGAGATTATTTTGGGGTGCAATCGTTCAATTATTATTGTTGTTGTTGTTGTTGTTGTTGTTGTTATTATTATTATTATTATTATTATTATTATTAATATTATTTTATCATTATAATAATCATCATCAAAATTATCATGGTCACAATTATTTTGTTGTTGTTGTTGTTGTTGGCATTATGACCGAATGCTTGGCTTAATTATCATTAAGCGAATATGAGCGAATTGAATTTACGGTTAGCGTCAACACAAGAAGCGTTAATACCTTAATATAGACTTTAAGAGGAAGCTTTGCCGTCCCGCCGAGTCCTTTTGGCCTACGAGCGAAAATGTCCACGAAGCGGTTGTTTTGATAAAGCCGTGACTCGCATCGTCGGACGCGCGAAACCAAGCGCTTTAACCAAATTTCTTTTCACCATCCCAATCCCATTGCAATTGAACATGAGATTACAGCGCGCGGCGAGCGCCGTAATAACATGCGCGAAGCGAGAGCTTTGAAAGCGTCCGCTCATTGGGCTTTAACGACGCAGCGACGAATCTGTTTTGTCGCCAAAAGCCAACGCGCCAGATCCTTTGATCATGCATTCAAAAATAGACCACGAGACACAACGACCATCATCTCCACCATCGTCGTCCTCTCGTATGCGAGGACGCGCGCTCGCTCACGTCAATTACAGGAGGGTCGCGACTCCGTGTAATAACCATCGCTAATAAAAAGGTAAGCGCGCGCGATAAAGGGCGAGGCGCGGAGGGGAGTGAGGTGGTGGGATGGTGGGAGGAGAGGAAAAGTGGAGGGTGAGCGCAGAGCGAGAATGGAAGACGCTTTCAAAAGAAGAGCCGCCGAGGCAATTTAATTTCTCCCGGACGCGCGGCTCCATACACGCAGCGCAGCACAATATCGCCGCGAAGAGCGACGACACGACGTGTCACGGTTTATTACATTCTTCCCCGCTCACTTCCGCCATCCCGACCTCCAGTTTCCGGACTCCCTCCTTGTCCTCTTTTTTTCTTCCTTTTTTTTTTTTTTTTTTTTTTTTTTCTTTTTTTTTTTTTTTTTTTTTTTTCCTCGTTTTTTTTTGCTCTTCTTTATCACCCGGCCAATCTTGCCCGAGACGAGAGCACTCGGGACTAGGCAAATTATGGCCACCTGACAAACTCGGCCGTATTTCCTCGATGAAAATCAGCCCCGTACGTGTGCAATTTGAAAACAACAAACTGAAATTTCAAAATCCCGGCTTCGTGAGGATGGGAATTCCACTCGATCCTACGACAGCTTTTTCACAAAGCCGCAAAAGTCCGGCGCAAGCATAGCTCGCAAGCATTAATGGCTTTATTCTTCGGGAACATTTACGTGAGCGACAGTAAGTAACGCTCACCACTTGCTTTGGACACGCGTTCTAAAGCATTCTGTCGAGGCGCCGCGGTTAAGACTCGGGTCGACTCTAGTTGAAAATCTTAGCAATGTCGTTGCCGTTGCGTTCAATGGGCATTTAATTATAACTCGGTGGATTATCAAAGGCACGAGGAGGAGAATAAGAGCATCGGGGGCATTGAGCGAAGGATTGAAATTCATGATGAAGGAGTCGCGCGGTCTTTAGGAGGTCTTTACGGCGAGTTATTTCGATCTGCCGGATGGATCCTGTTGTGCGTTTTTCCTCGTGTTGCCGTCGTAATAGGCGACAGGCGAGCCAACATTGACACACTGACTTGTAATATTGGCTTTAACTCGTTGCTTTACACTCGTTTGATTATTTATCGCTATCGGCTCGTTATTATTTATCCCGATGGTGCATGAGAAAAGAAATCAATTTTATTTAAAAGCGGCGCCGCTATTGAAACGCTTTGACGTAAGATCGGCGCACGTGCGAGCGCCCGCACGCTCCCGCATATACTTATTTATTTATTTATGAAAAGATTATTTTAACGCAATCATCGATTGAATGACAATTGAAATAGCTTTAAAGTAGCTTTTCTTTGTCTGTTTAATTTTCTTAACTTGTTGCTGTTGTTGTTGTTGTTGTTGTTGTTGTTGTTGCTTTTTGATTTTTCACAATCGTATAATTTTCAGCCGATTCCATTGTTCCCCACGGTGGTGAAACGCTTATTAATCCCAACGAAATATATCAAATTTTAAGAAACTAGTTTTCCTTCGCCACCGGCAGCATAACTGAGAAAATTTAATACTAAAATAACAGCACGCCCTCCTCTCTTACCTTTTTTCAATAAAGCTCATAAATACTTAATGACACGAATTCAAACTTAAATATTTGCTTTAGGGGAAAATAATAAAAGGCGAGGTGGCTCGCAGGAAAGGTTACACGCTCTGTACATAACCAACAGATTTTCCTTCGCTACATTCCCACAATATACAGATAAAATTTACTGACTCTTTCCACGAATCGGAGGAGATGCAGCGACGCATTGAATCGGGGGCTCCGTCGGCAGAGTAATTAACCATCAATAAAGATAGAGAAATAAGGTCTTCAGGTAAAAGCCAGTCGTAAGGTAAGGAGAAGAAAAAATGCTCGACTGCACTTTGGGAGGCATAAAATCCCAGCGTGAAAAGAGCAGCGGCGAAGATCGAGCGCCGAGATAGTCGTTCGATCTTCGTCGCTCCCTTGGCTCAAATTTCAGCCGCCCGGTCAGCTCCTCTACAAACTACTAAACGAGTTCGCTGCACCGGCTCCCGAGGCGTAAGGGCTTTCCTTTCAGCATCGAGTCTGCGCCTCACCTCCCCGTGTCCCGACCAAACTTCCGCTTATCCTTTATGCACCGCAGACGGCCTCCGAGGTCTTAGCATCGCATTCGTTAACGGCTGCGCATACGCCCGTAATAAGTGCTAAAGTTCCGCGAGATTACGACGGGCGCGTTGCTCTTACGGATTGCGAGGACACGAAATTCGAGGCTATCGAGAGGCGCGCAATCTGTCACGTGCGCTTTATTCTTCATTTTCCGGCGCAGTGTCTCTCGACGGCACGTAGGTAGCTCTCTTGGGCTTTCTTTGCCCCGAGGCCGAGGGATTTCCACGGTAATCGTGGAAGAGGAAAAAATAAAGATAACAAAGGAAATGAAAAGGTATGAATGGACAGGCTTCGGTTGGAACAATGAGGGACGAGGATAGGATGGCGAAAGGAGCCAAGTACAAGTTTTTGCTTGAATGTCGTAAGAAGTCGATGAAGCTCCGCACGGACGTGTCCGTAGGTGAACGAATTTTGGATGAATTTTGGAGGTTAGGCGAGGATGGAGGAGCGTGCGCGACTCGTTGACCGACCCAATGTCTCGGATACCCGCTCTCCTCGAGTTTTCCTGGTCACTACGGTAACGAGAATCACGATGACGACATGACCCTGAGGATGGATGCCAGCGCGAGCGCGCGTATCTCGGCGCAATTATTGCTTTGACAGTTGAAAAACGAATGTGTAATGAGCGAGACTCTCGCGTACGGAGAGGCCGGGAAGGGGCAGCCGACAACTTGCCCTCTGTATTTCGAATTGAAATTATTGGCACAGGTACGGTAACAGAATTAAGAATCGTAAATTCATGGAGTATTTAAGTGCGCGAGTGCTTTGTTGCTCATTCGAGACTGTTGCAATTGTATTGTAGTCGAGAATCGACTTTGAATGATTTTACGAGCTTTTGCTGCTATATGGGTAATGCAGTGCAATTAAGTTTTCCTCCATACAATGAGAGCTTAGTAATTTACTGTTAATTAGAAACGAGTTGGTAATTAAAGTTTTTATTTTTTAATTTCATTTTAATAACGCGGCGCTTTATTTTCCGGTATTTGTGCTTATTAAAATAATTACTTGTATTGCCCTCGCGCTCGCGCATTCACTTCATATATCATCACATTAGTCTCTCCGTAACGTTAAATCTAAAACATTCGACTAAAATATTATTTTAATCACCAGCATCTTATTTGCTTACCTATAAATCAGCTTACGAAAACTTATCCTTTCGCTAAAATGCATGGACAGGCGTAGGCGTGCAGGCGCGAGCGCGAACGAGAGAAGGAGAGTAATGCAGTGACAAATACTTTTCCAAATGCATAATAAAAATACGCCGTGGACCTCTAATTTATCCATCAATTTATTAATAATACATAATCGGGCCACCACTTTATTGTCATAGATTTGCAAATTTCACTGGTCTTATGTTGATGACGCATATCTGAATTGTGATATGCATTGTACGTATGTATAATGCAAATATTCAAATAGCGAACGAGTAAATGAAAAGAGCCTCTAATTTCTCGCTCCTTCACTATTCAATACAACCTTCAATACAAATAGACAGTTGCCGATAATAAATCGTTCGATTATCATGAAATGCATTAAAACGTAATTGACTGAACTCTAGGTAACTCAAGATATCCAAGATACATAAACTTTCGATAAACCAACTTGTTCATCGTGACTCTCGAAAATAATTTCATCGTAGAATTTCGATTCGACTATATCCATCGCCATTTAAAACAAAAACAAAAGTCAATAAAATCGTATTTTTTATCTTGATTGATTATAACCGAAATGAGCACTTGGCGATTTCAATAAATTATAAATTCACGTACGAGCGCGTATTTCAGTGTTTTTGTTTTATAGTTTTTATTTATAGTTTCGGTTATAATGAAGAGTAGTGACAGATGGAGAAACGATTCTTCGGTTATAATTTTTTACTCGCCCGCTAGCCCGACCCCTCTTCCCCCTCACCGCGACAAATGCCATAAATCCGTGGCGTATGTGCAGTTAGTTACTCATACCAATGCGAGTGCAACGTTTCTACTCCGAGCGGTAGCCGTCGCTACAGGCTTATCGATAATTATCGCTACAGCAATATCTAGCCTCGATACCAAAGCGCTACTTGTGTGAACCCCCCCCACACACACACCTCCCCCCCCTACCCAACTCGCTAATCACCCTGTCGTTTCATTCTCCTTGTTTCTACCGTCCCTGTTTGTCCCTCCTTACGTAAATCCGTCGTCATACGCATCTAAGCAGCGAAGGCAGCGATGACCGTCGATAATCGCTTCGTGATTCGCGCATAAGCGTCACTTCCTTTTCCGGTGCGAGTCACACAGTTGCCAATCGCCCGCGAGTTTACAAATCTGCTTATTGATCGCCAAGCGCGAGCCTACGATGAGCCTACGCGGGCACACGTGCGCGGCGATTTCGAGGATTGACGATTGACCTCGGCAAACTCAGCCCACTGCCTCTCTAAAGCCCCTCGCTTTAGCGATTTGCGCATTATGTTACGGCGTTTTTGCTCTTTTAGCCATTCGTACGGTTTGATCCTTGAGCATTGCGTGGCAGCGAGAAAAACTACACACTGCCAACATCGGTATAATGGATCTCGAGTCGATGATCCTGCGGTCTCGGATACATAGACGTAAAGCGTAATGAGCGCAAACTCGATACTCATTATTACGTTAAAAACTGATAATTGAGAAAACTTTTGAGTTTTTTTATTTTATACCTATGCGCGTTAAGGTAATTTACCACGAATTCTATCGTATATGTGGATTTAACATCGGCAAATCCACTTTGGAAATACATCATTGGAAAAATTTTTCACGCAATAACTAAACTCAATTGCAAATTGTAAAAAAATAATGATAATGACAGCGATAGTGATGGTGGTGGTTGTGGTGGTTGTGGTGGTTGTGGTGGTGGTGATAGTAATAGTGGTGGTGGTTGTGGTGGTGGTAGTAGCGGTGGTGATGATGTTGGTGATAGTGGAAGTGGTAGTGGTAGTGGTAGCGGTAATCGTAGTGGCAATGGTAGTGGTAGCGGTAATGGTAGTGGTAATGGTAGTGGTGCTGGTGGTAGTGGTAGTAGTAGCGACGGTAGCAATAGCAGCAGACACTTGATAATGTTACACATAATTGTCTATTTATATAATGTTTTTAAAGCGCGAGCGTGAGCAACGTTACATCTGTATTCATAAAAAGTTCTTTTTTTTAACATTTTATGCTTGTCGTTAATATCAACTCGCTCCGTCATATTAAAGATTAATGTAAGGATTGTCGTGAAAGATACCTTCCATAAACACTATTTCATCAGAAAAATGAGTGTCCCGCAATAAAGTCGGGGGCTACTACGAGCCTCCGATAACGAGTTTATTTCAATAAAAAGTGTGTCCTTCGCGCGGCTGAAATTATCACCCGACAATGTCGTCACAAGTGATAAACCGCGTCGAAATAGTGGCAGCGCTGCGCACGAGACTCGTTGCATTGATCCTTTAATCGAGTTCAAGCCTCGGTAACGATAAATCAGACACATCAACGCGGACAGACGGGCAGAGAACTCGAAAAAAATGTGCCAACGCCTATCGCGCTAATAATGCCAAGGGAACGGGGCGCTACGATGTAAATAATTCCATCGGTCTGGCCTCTGGGTTGTGCGCTACAAAGCAAAGGAAACGCCAAGAGAATCAGGAGTCCTCGAAGGGTCGTAGTCGTTCGTTTTGCACAAGCCGAAAAAAAAAAAAAAAAAAGAAAAAAAAGAACAAGAAAAAAACGTGATAAAGCCCGAGGAGGGCTGACAAGCGAATGGGAGAAACGAGACTTATGAAAATTCCCCGTTCGGGAGTAGCGGCTAATCCCGCGGTGGTCGCGAGCGGAGGCGGGAGCACGAGCTCGGCTGGCTTCGTGCGGGGGCCGAAAAAATCCAAGCCACAGAGCCGAAGGCCAAAGGGCCGCGAATCTCCAGAGTCGGTGTCGCGGTAAAGCCGCGCGCCTCGCACGATTCTTGCCGATTTGGTTAGTCATCGTGGAGCATTGCGAGAGGTACGACAGCTGACGCTCGCTCGTTTTTGCGAAAGATACTTGGGTGCTTTGAAGGAGGTGCCATTGTCGTATTACTCGTGGAAACAACGTCGCCAAGCCGATTAGCAAACTTTTTTTTCTTTTGGGTTTTTTTTTTTTTTTTTTCATTCTTCGACGGCTTCCCTCGAGCGATGAAGCAAAATGGCTGGCTTTCAATTCCAATGAAAATTACTTCGCGGAATGTTAATAATAACTGCTAGTTATGGTTTTATCAATCCGACGATCTTTTAATAATGCACAGCTGGCAATTGACGTGAAGAAATAATGAATAATGCATCATTAGGGAGATGGGCCGTATCGAGCCTGTCGTTGAGATTCTGTGCTGCTTGCCACGACGTCTTTAATTAAAACAAAAAACAAAAACAAAAAAAAAACAAAAAAAAAAAGGAACGAGAGAGAGGGGGGGGGGGGGGGGGGGGGAGAGAGAGAGAACAAAATTATGAAGTAGAGAAAAAGAAGAGAGAGAAAAATGGAGAAAATAATGAATGAAAGAATGAGAAAAGTTGAGGAAAAGGAGAGATTTCAATTTATGGAAAAATAAAATCTACAATCTTTCAGCAGTGAAAATATAATGTACCGTTGCACAAAGTTTCATGCAAATACATCAAAGTCATCTTTACAAGCTATTGGAAGAAATTTCGTAGTGGAGAAACTAACGATAAATTGACAATAACTTTGTAAAGTGGCATTGATATATTTGCCTCGAACTTTATATAATGCGATTACTTCAATCGAGAAAATTAGTATATTTTATTTTTGCATAAAATGCAATCTTTTTCATTTTAATTACGACCGTTTACCGCTACACGCAATTTGCAGGCGCGATAAATCGGGCGCTTTGAATTACACGTCAATTTAATATCAAAGTTAAATGATGCCTCGTTTGAAAAGAGGATTTGATCGATCAGGAAACTAAATTGGAAATTTTCCATTCTTTCGCCAATCGCTCTATATTTATATAAATCCTCAATCACTATTTATAGGCTTTCCTCGCTTGTATTCATCTAATTTGTGACCAATAAATTTTTAATATATTTTGGAAATATCTTTGCGCTAATCCGTACCTCTGTCCTCGGAGTTTCGTAAAAATTTAAAATACCATTTCACTAACATCCTCCAACACTATTATAGAAATATTACGGGACATTTGTTCGACGGTAGCGAGCGCGCGCGCGCGCATATCAAAAATACATATACATCACTGGTCATGTAAAATAAAAGCGTTATTATGCAAGAATAGCCACAATAAAAATATACGACAGACTCGTATGGAACAGTTTTTATTAGTACAAGGAGAAAAAGCCAGGGACAGACAAGGGAGAAATGTACCCAGTGCAATACACCGTGCAACATTCAGACGATATGCGTCACGGATACTCGAGTGTAAGGGAGAGTGAGTGCGTGCGTACATTGCATATACGTGCGCGTGCACAGGAGCGAAGGGAAAAGGTCTGGCAGCCGGATGAAAACAGAAGGGCAAAGGGGAAGGAGAGGGAGAGCGAGAGAGCGGGAGAGAGAGAGAGAGAGAGAGAGAATGGAGATAGACAGAGGGAAGCCGATCGACCAGGTGGTTCGAGATCTCCCCCTCGATTTTCTCTGTCCCGTTCTGTCTCTCTCTCTCACTCTCTTTCACTCTACCGCTCGCGCGCGCATGTTCTCTCTTTTACTGTATCGCCTTGTTACCGCTGCATTTATCTGTTCGCCTTCTTCTGTATATTGTAATCTCGTGCAGCCGGATCGACCCTACGAATCGAGTGGTGGCCGGAACAGCTTGAGCTGCATTAACCTTACACAGGGAAGGGAAAAACATTTCGAGAGGGCCATTACGTTTGTTACGGAATTCCCCGTAGAGCCTCGACTGATTCGACTGATATAGCGGTAAATTATGTACGCGGGTGTGTTATGTCGATTCACGTCCGTGAGGTGAGATTTAGAAGTGCAAAAGATAAATAATCGTGCGCCATCGGAAGACGCTTATACTCTTTCAAGCTCTCGTTTTACTTTCCATCGACGCTCGTTTCGATAAGCTTTAATGAAATGCCCTACGGCTATTAATACAATAAGCTCGAGCAATTTCACTTGGACATTATTCCCATTTGTATTTGCTTAAATAATACAAATGGAAAGAAAGCAGTGCCAATTTAGCAAGCTTGAATTTTCGAGATGAAATAAATGATGCGAGAGATGAGAGAATGATGCAATCTCCCCTAATCTGCAGCCTAATAAAACACGATGTTTATGCGTGTTTAGAAAGAATGAAAAATTAATATTTCATTAAAGTAGCGAGAAAGCCATTCCTCTAAATAATAAAATGTAGGAGCTTAGAGGTGTAGCTATGCTCTTGAAAACTTTAAGGCGAAGAGCAAATATTCCCACGAGGAGCAACAATATTCAGCCAATCGTCGTTACACGCGAGCGTTCGCAATAAACAACTCCGCCATTAGTGAACTCGACTTTCAGCTTTCGCATGAAAAATCAAATTCCAACACTCGAATTAGATAAGCCCCTGCTCGCGCAGCACTCACTCGGGATCGTAGGAAAAGAAAGAAGGAAAAAAAAGCATGTGAAAACGAAGCGCAAAAGCAGACCCCTTGCCCCCGCCGCCTTTAATCATAAAGGCGAGTTGCTCTGACTCTCTCTCTCTCTCTCTCTCTCTCTCTCTCTCTCTTTCTATTATACCTCGACAGCTGTGCCGACTGCGGCAACGATGAATTTAAATAGCGCTCGCCCGCGCAGAAACAATCGGGTGATTAATCCAAAGAAACGTGAACGAAATCCAATTTCGCGTGCAGCGCCCAAGAAATTAACTCCGATGTTTGCGTATATTAGCGGGTATATTCAGGGCCCGTACGGGCTCAGCGACTCTGTGAAAACACAAGCGGATAACGGAAACGGTGAAGGGGTGGTGAAAGAGGAGGTGGGCGGGATGCTATCAGCACAGGGAGCAACTTCCACGGTAATTTTAGTAGCGCTTGACAATTTGGCAACGGGCTACTGCAAAGCAAACAGGAAAGCGAAAGGGAGCTCCGAGAGGTGGAAAGCCGGAGGGGGGGGGGGGTGGGGGGGGGGGGGGGGGGGGGTAGACGGATGGAGGGGAGCATGGACGGTGGATCGGATAGCGGGAGGGAAGAAAAGGAGACACCTGAAGTGGAACAGTAGTACCGTGTGCAGAGGCAATGGCGAGCGTAAAATTATGCGCGAGGATGAGGACGTCGGCGGATGATTACGAGTTTTGAAAATCCATTGCATTTCATTATTGCGAATTTCGATCCTCGGCGACTTTAATCGCTGCCGTTAGAACGCTTCAGCAGCGATAATTATCATAAATATCGATTTGACGACTTATCTTTACTCTTTGCACCGCGCAATGACTTACCATTCAATTTTCCACGGACTTTCGGTCACACTCGCCTCGGTTAATGACTTTCTTACGGGGGCCTGCTCGCGCGCGTTGAAAAACTGCGATAGACATAGTCTAGAGATCGACGACTACTAACGAAAAAAGCTTCAACAACAAATTAACCCAGAAGCGGTAAATTGGGGATTAATCTAGCGTCTCGTCTCAATCGAACGAGGCCGATCACCGGCAGATGATGAATATTGATAACATCCGAGTCGATACTCCTCGTACGCAAAAGCAATCGCAACATAATACAATAAGCACATAATTAATTTACCATCAAATAAATCTCATTGCTCCACCAGGCATAACAATCGGCCTCAAGCACTGCTTAACTCTGCTTAATTATTCCTTTAGCTCCCGCATACGATAAAAAAATAATAATAATAAAAAATAAATAGAGCGAGGTGTATAGGCGTTTAAAGACGACGATCGAGCACGTCGGGTTCAAGCTAAAAAGCAAATTAAAAAGCACTACGGAAATAAAACCTCGGCATAAAAGAAGCAACAAGCCGAAGGTAAAAAGACAGAGAGACATTGGTCGCATATGCATAGGGTGTTTGCGAATGCGGAGGGCCACTGCAAAATTCCATTTGCGATCAAGCGTCTCTATCCTTATAAATCTCATTGTTCGATAAGCCGATATTAATGAAGCGTCAGGATGCCGTGAGCGCAGGCGGATTAACATTTTGGGGAGGGGGGGGGGGAGAGGGGGGGGGGGGGGGTACGAGGAAGGCGCACACAGGACAAGCTGCACTCGCTCACATCTATTTATACATTGCGAAGAAGAAGAAGAAGCAGCGCTTTAATGAGTCTAGGAGCTGTCACGGCCCTGTGAGATACGATCGGCCAGCAGTGCGCGTTACGAGCTTTAAGCACTGGCGCAAAGAGAGAGTGAAAGAGCAAATGAGAGAGTGAGAGTGAAAGAGAGTAAAAGAGAGTGAAAGAGATAGATAGATAGATAGATAGATAGATAGATAGATAGATAGATAGAGAGAGAGAGAGAGAGAGAGAGAGAGAGAGAGAGATAAAGAGAGAAACGTTGCGATGAGACGGAGGAAGAGCGCGATGAGGGAGGTTGATGCATCGGGGTAGGTTAGAGAGAGAGAGAGAGAGAGAGAGAGAGAAATGGGAGGGAGACTCGTGAGGAGAAAAAGGACGAAGCTGCGTTCGACGGGAAAAATCGTACGAGTCATTCTACCAATGACGAGCGCGCGGTCGGCCGAGGGCCACAATGCAACGCCGAAGTAAAAGAAGAAGAAGGAGAGTTTCGATCGCGGAAGGCTCCCGTGTATTAATAGTGCGCGTCCGCGAGGAAACGATCCCCGCTGCCATTCACCCTCTCGCAAAAGGTCCCGCGGGAATGCGCGAAGGCTAAAAGCGCCTCCTGCCGAGCCTTCGACTCTCTATATAGAAGCCTCGCAGAATGCGCTTCTATCTTTGCACGCATCTCGCGCACTAAATCCGTCGGGAGCTCGTCGGCAGTGGCGCACGGCAACGACGATATCAACTGGCAGCGAATGGGGTGAAAAGAGAAAGAAGGAGAAGGCGCGCGAGACGGACTACGCGGCAACGAAATAAAAGTGCATTTTAAAGAGCCGTCGTCGTGGTGGGCAAGGGGAAGGGGGGAAAGAGAGAGGGGGAGTGAGAGAGAAAGAGAGAGAGGAGAGAGAGAGTGAGTGAGTGAGTGAGTGAGTGAGTGAGTGAGTGAGTGAGTGAGTGAGTGAGAGAGTGAGTGAGTGAGAGAGAGAGAGAGAGAGAAACAGAGAGAGAGAGAGAGAGAGAGAGGAGAGAGACGCGCGGCAAGCACACTCGCAATCTCAGCGCCATAATTCTCAAGCGGCGCGGGACATAAATCTCGGTGCTCAGAATTCCGCGGGACCGATAATCGAGCGAGCGGCCATACGGTCCCGCGTAGCGCTATAACGGCAATTCCCGGGAAATTCACTGCCCGAGCGGACCAAGAAATTTCGCAGCCCTGGCTTTTGTATTGGCTGTGACAAACGACGCGGGCGACCCTCCCGTGGAAAGAGGTCGACAGGGTCGATGGTGAGGGCCCGCGGGATAAAGAGAGAGAGAGAGAGAGAGAGAGAGAGAGAGAGGAATAAAGAGAGTCCTGTGCGCGCCAAATTTCTCCTTCAAACTTCCCACTAAGCGTTTAGAGTGTCTGCGTATTTATGCCTCGCGATTAGAAACGAAGATTTGTGCATTTCCCGCTATACGTATAAATCACTGTTGCACGCTGGAATGAAAATGCGAAAGCGCGAATGTGATGCGAACGGAGGCTCCGAGAAGGACGCAAGGGTGGTATTGAATTATGAAATTTTAAGAGAGATGAGCGAAATAAGACGGTGAATGCTTCGCGAGAGAGAGAGAGAGAGAACTTATTTAAAATTCAGCGCACGATGCGTAACTTTGCGGTGCTTGCTCCATGCGATATACTTATTTTAGAATGAAATCTGTCTTAGCTGGGAAAGTGCACTCAAAGCGCGATTCACGAGAATCCGATAATTCTTATAAAACAGTTTTTTAAGCGTATTATTATTTCATATGACGGCCTCTCGTCGCATCGCGGTATTACGTAACTCTGTCTTCGTCTTGCTGGAGGATAGATGTTGTTGTGTCGCGGTACCGCCGAAGATTGATAGATATATAGATAGTCGGATTGGTCACGGCTCGGTTTGGAGAGTGATGAGGAGGTGTTTTAAAGATGACGAGTCCACCATCGGCTGGGAGGAATTGGGGGGGGGGGGGGGGGGGGGGGGATAAAAGTTACCGATGCAAAGGGCTCGCTTGTACATATTAAGCAGCCGCATTAGCGAATGCACGAAACGTGCGCAACACTTTTCCAAGGAGTCGTGAGCGAGTGGGAGTCGAGTCGTGGGGCCGGGCGACCGCGGGGCCAGGGGACCGACTCGTCGCAGCTTTATCGCTCGCAAATCAGCCGAGCATAATGTCTCGTTACCGCTCCCCCCGAGGCACCGTGACGTATACTCCCGTATGTAAGAGCATTGGTGCCAGGTCGCATCGAGGTGTGCTGTACCGTCGCTTGGTCGCCCCTTGGTCGACGACACGCGGATAGCGGATGTCAAGTGGTCGATTAAACTTACGTAATCCAGTTGGGCCCGAGTCGCGATATCGTTGCTGCTGCTGCGAGCTGAATTATGTTTTTCGGAACTCGACCGATTGTCGTGGCCGTCGAAGCCATCCCTCCCCCCCCCCCCCGGGTCCCTCCTCGCCACCAATAACACCCGAGATAACAACTCTTTGGGAATTCGTTTTTCCAAAGAGTTGGAGAGCGCATGCGCCTCGTCAGTAGTACACTATTGCCATGTGTATGCCTAACGAGCGTTACTAAGAATTTTGCGACGGCACTTTAATAAGATGTTTTGGTAATGCAATTGGCACGTATTATTCCGTACCGATATATTTTTAAACAAATACGCATTTAATCGAGTTGATTACCGAGCGCTCCTTACTTACGTTCATGGGCAAATGGCGCATGACACCTTTGAGGTAGATTATCTTTCACGCCACTGCCCCGCAAATAAGTATGATTATCGATAGTCTCGGGTACTACTGTATCTCGACTCGATTCTTATTCAATATCAAACTTTATAACTCGTTATTCTAATTGAACGGGATTCGCATAAATGATGATATTTTTTTCCAATGAAAATCTTCTATGCTGATCGCTTCGATCCGTCCGAGTTTGAGCCTTTGCCGTAAAAATTTGGAGACGAAGTATTTCTAAAAATTTTATTTTTCTATTTCATATATATAAATGCATGCACGGGGAACATTATGCGGCTAAGAACACGAGGCAATAAAGTCTTTAGCATTTCGAGTTCTAAAAATAAATTTCCGAATTTTACCGTTGAGTTAAATAGTACAATTTATAACGGCGATTAAAAAAAAAATTTTGCACAAAAAGCAGCTCGAAACAATCGATCAATATTACCAGCCTGTATTTTGAACTAATCGTCCAATATATACTGTTATTAATTAATTTGCTAATTATTTATTTCATAGTTGATTAGAAATTGAATCTGATCAGGAACTCGAGTACGTAACGGCACTTACTTGTTTTGCATTGAGAACCGCGATTGCGTGTTTCCCTCCTTTTATGAATGCAAGCCTCTTTTATTTTTATTTGTGTGGCCATACGATTGGCCGAGCTGCACGATAATTGTTGATAATTGTTTATCTACATATGAATCTCGTAATATTTTTGTAATTATATTATCTATGCACGTATCGTGAAAACGTAATTTATCCACAAATCCGTATACATATATATATATATATATATATATTTTTTTTTTGTCTTCTTCTTTTTCTTCTTTCCTTCGTGTTATTCTCGTGAAAGAAGAATGATATCATGTATAAGTTGGTTGAATGGAACGGGATAATTACGCATTGGAAGGAATTAGACGCTTAAAGCATTCGACGAACACAGATTAATTTTAGAAAGGTAAGATAATAATTTGTAACGTAAATTTTTGTAACAATTGTGCAACAACGATTCAGCATTCTCCTTTCTTCTATTTCTCTCATTTTTTATGTATTTATTTTTTTTTCCTCTCTTAATTTATTTCTTATACAAGTTAAATATTAGTGTTAATAGCACTGGATTAAATTGATAAAAATTGGCTTATTGATTTTATCATACGGATAAGTCACAAGCAAGTCAGTCTATTAGCCATGCTTACAACCTATTATCAATGGTCTTACGAGTTTCTTTGTATTACAATATTATAAAAACTACGATAAGATATGTGGTAAAATCAAACGTTAAAAAAAAAAATCCCGTCGTCATTGCGATAAGCGTTTGAATAAAGATATCGATGATAGTTAATAAGTAAACATAGGAAAGCCTTCTCTTTCATTTGCTTTTTATTTTCAGACATTAGAGAGAATACTGTAAAAGAATTGATAATTTGCCATTGAGTGGCGAGAGAATGGAATCGACGGAATGGAGTTTCATCGTGGAGAATCGGAGAAGTTTTCAGGCAACATGTAATATGCCAAATTTTCCCAAATACTCCAATAATATGCCACGGATAATAATGTACTTTCATATAAATAATTATATAAAATTGAAAAATAATATATTAGGACAAAAATTTCAACAACAACAACAACAAAAACAACAACAACAACAACAACAACAACAACAATACAACAAAATAAATAAAAATAAATAAAAATAAACGTGAAAAAATGAAAATTCCGCCTGCAAAAATTCTCGAGTACACTTAATTAAATATTGCTGATGAAGCAAACTTAAAACAAATTCACAAACTACATGAGTCATAAAGAAAAACTTTCACCGAACTCGGCAAATCGCGCGACCGGCCGGTGAATAAAAACAAAAAGCCGAAAAAAAAACATCTGCCATGCAAAAAAGTCACGCACATATCGGCGGTACGTGAGTCGGGATGGTCTAAAGTATCGGAGACTTTTCGCTCGATTTTTTCATTGTCAGCAAACTTTGCTTCTATAATTAGTTTAATCTATAAATATACGCTTCAGGTATTCATTAATCGAAGAGGAAATTATAATTTATTTGCTTATGTTATATATAAGTCCGACCAAGTATTAGGAACTTTGTTGATTTTTATTAATGTATTAATATTATTTTCTTTTATTTATTTTTTTTTTTTTCTATTCCATTATTGTTCGTGCTTTTACAATTTAGAATTATGCCACTCGCGCGATATTCGCATGTACAGTCGTCGAACTATCGATCGATGCAAGTTATTAATAATTAATCAATTGAAATGTAATTGGTGTAACGCGAACGTGAAATAAATGTGAATTCAATAATGTCTGGTCTTGAGAATCATACCCGATGACTATAAATAATAAATAATCAAAAACTACCTGTAAGATAATATTGCAGCGCTTGTGTGTGTATGTATTTATATATATATATATATAGGCAAATACATCGAGGCTACATAAGCGTAATTGTCATTTGCTAGACTACGTTCGCGGGGGGTCTCCGAAGTAAACGTGATTTTGCCAATGTAGCGACCTCGAGTAACGGCCAATTAACCCGTCATAATCAAAGTACAAAGTTTTTCCGACCCGGAGCATCGCCCTAAGCTCCCACCTAGCTAATAACAAATATTAGCGGTAGTCCACGCACGGATCGCTGCTCCGATCTATATTTGTATGCGCTCCCGGGGCAACAAAAAAATCGCAAAAAAGGATCAATGAACAATGGGATGGGCATACCGGCAACTCACGAGACGCGATCCGGCGTGCAAATAGAATTGCTGTGGGCCGTCGGGGGGTGAAAAAAAAAAAAAAAAAAAACGTAGAAAGGGCAAAGTAGGAGGCGGCGTGGGTCGGCGAACAAGAGGAACTCACTCCAGAAATAATGCACGGTATCCATCCAAGTCGTGGTGGCGAGGAGTCGACGGAAGCACTGCTCTCCCCCGTGATGCTAGTGGCTCGTCCTCGTCGGGCACACGCGGAGGACGGAACTCGGAGGCTCGGCTCCTCGACTCAACTGGGCCTCAGCGGGCGAAACGGGCCGCCAATGTCGCCTGGAGGAAACCACGGAGGTGCACCTTCGCTGATAACGAGGACACACCGGGGTCGGGGCTAGACGCGGGCGCGGGCGCACTCTCCTAGTGTCCGAGTTGGCGGCACGTGGAGGAGGCCCGGGCCATGGGCGCACGGAGCTGCAGCTGCGGGGCTCGCGGCGACGAAACTCGGCGGCGCGCGCTCCTAGCCAACATGACGAGCGCGCAGACTATCGCTCCTGCCGCGCTCTCGCATGCCGTTGACGGGACGAGAGGCGGTGGCGGTGGCAGCGGCGGCGGCGGTGGTGGCGGCGGCTGCGGCGGCAACAGCGGTCGTGACGGCGACACGTAGCGGCGGTATCGGCGTCGGCGCGAGATTCACGGAGGTGGCGGTGGTGACGACGGCGACGGCGACGGCTGCGCCGCTGCCGTTGGTCGTTCTCGTTATCGTTGTTATTATCCATAGCTGTTGTTTTTGTTGTCATTGTCTTTATCGTGGTAATTGCTGTTGTTGTCATTGTAATAATCGTCCTCATCCTCATCGTCGTCGTCGTCGTCATCGTCATCATCACCGTCATCGTTCTTGTCTTTACCACCGTTATCGTCGTGGTAGTGATGGTGATGGTGGTGATAATGTTGACAGTGGTAGTTGCGGTGGTGGTTGTAATGATAGTAGTAGAAGTGGTGGTGGTTGTGGTGGTGGTAGTGTTGTTGTTGTTGCTGCTGCTGCTGCTGTTGCTGCTGCTGCTGTTCTTCCGGGTCCGGCTGCTGATGATGCTGATGATGTTGATGGCTATTGTGCAAGTGATGGCTATATTTGGGATGGTGGTGGTGGTGGTGATGATGATGATGGTGGTGGTGGTGGTGGTAATCATAGTGGTAGTGGTAGTGCTAGTGCTAGTGGTGGTGGTGGTGGTGGTGGTCGTGATGGAGGTAGTAGTAATGATGATGGAGGATGTGACGACGATGACGACGACGACCACGATGACGATAATAATGATGATGATGATGATGATGATGCTGTTTATGATTATGATGATGATGGGGATCGCGATGGCGATGGTGGTGGTGGTGGTGGAGGCAACAGCGACGCCGGCAACGGCAGCAACGACAGTTAGACGCTACGCAGACCACGTAGAAGGCTGCCGACGGGGGATGCTCCCGCGGGATATGATTTCACGTGGGCCAGCGTAAAGAATGAGAGATCGAGACTCGGTTGGTGGGGCTTACGATGGAAAGTCACAAGGTGACGACTCAATCCCGTTGCCAAGTGCTCCCGTAGCTTCTCCCTAGTTTTCTTTGACATGGACGAATGCGGCCTTTGCTAACTTATAAACTTCTGGGATAATCGAAGCTCCTACGAGGTAAAAGTTAGTAAGGATGTTCATATTGGAGGGAAAGTATAGCATTGCATTTTTTTTACACATTACGTCGCTGTGAATTAAGAAATCGTCTGAGACGAAATCGAATGCATCCCTCTAATAAATGAATGATTTAGACAATGACAGTTTGGATCAGTCGACTGATAATGTAATTCAATACGTTTAGTATTTACAAACAAAAAGATATTTGTGTACAGGACATTGTGTACAGTACAAATGATGAAAGAAAATGTTGAAGAAGCTGTATGTTTCATCCCAAGAATGGATAAACCAATTTTATGAAAAAAAAAAAAAAAAAAAAAAGGTATAATAATAATCTTATAACTATTCAATGTTATAGCTAATCTATTGGTGCGAGTCCAAATTAATTTATCAGTTTCATTTGAATTATATTCAATATAATTCAAAGAATCTCAAATTGAATTGTCGAATAAACATTTTTATTGGTTTTGCCTGTAAAATGGTGAAAAATGTTTAAAGAGTCGTTGAAATTCAATGAAATAGACCGCGTGAACTTGGAAATTTAACTTTCCATTATCTACATTTAAGTTGAATGTGTTCAATACATTAAGTTTATATTAATCACACGAATGTTTTACGAATGTTAATAATTAAAATTATTATTATTAGTTATTATAATAAGCATACATGGACACCGTTTGTTTTTTTAATGAAGAAAAAAGCTACTGGCACATTATGGTTCAGAAAGTTTTTTCTATTTTTTTATTGGCTAATGGAATTTCAACGTCCAACATTTTCACAAAGTGTACATATGTACCAATGTGAATGTGACCTATTAGTTGAACTTAACACATGGCGCCTCTTGCACTTGCACATATATGCATAGTGCAATTTTAAAGGTTGCTATACCGTACATAAACATAATACAAAGTCGATAGAAAAGAGTCACTTACCAAAGCTTAACCCGACTAAGTTAATTATTTCTTATACTTATCCAATACATATATATATATATATATATATATATATATATATATATATGTATTGGATAATATTTAAGAATAAGTTCCTATTTTTGTTCTCCCGATTTGTAAGAAAAAACTATGTGAGATATTATCTTGTATACGTAATGCAATATACTTTTGTATATGTTGTAATTTACAGTAAATTTACTGGTTCTCACAAGCTGAATTAATGCTTAAATAGAAAAAAGTTGACTATTGCTTAATTAAAGCATAGTAAAACTCTAATGTAATGCTTATAGATTTTTCTTTCTGATATGATAATAAAGAAGAATTTGGATTCCTAACTATATCATAAACATTATTATTATTATCATCATCATCATCATTATCATCATCATCATCATCATCATCATCATCATCATCATCATCATCATTATTATTATTTACTTCTAGTTGTCCCAAGATACGGCGTTAAAAACAAAGGCGCATAATTATATATTGAAAGATAAAATACCAACAAAGTTCTTGCAACTACTACAATTACACGACTAGTTATATGAACGATGATTTGAAAGACTAGAGTTTACGTTTATAAATTTACTTATTAGTTTACAGATAAGGATTTACATAATACGTTCATAATATAATATTTCATGAGATTATAATTTAACAAGGCATCTTAATTAAGCGTTTAATAGTTGAAATGAAAATAAAAATGAAAATAATGAAAAATGCCCGTTAATAAAATTGAGTTAATGCAATGCGTACACGTGTGTTCTGATTTCAAGCACATCCTTTCATTTTTAAAATGCTTCTTCTGCTAAATTGACAATTTCAATTCAGCTACTAGTTTTACGTAGAATTATATTTCAGCTATCTATTTGCACGTGAATAAGTAGAGAATTATATCGCCGCTCTAATATAATAAAAATATTTTTTGAGAACTACACGTGCACAAAGACTCATTGATCATAAAAAAGGCAAATAAAATTTTGCGAGTAAATGATTAATTACTCTCATTCACTGCACGAAGTTAAATAAGTATTGGTTACGAGTTTAATCTTACAAACGCGCGCGCGCGTGTTGTGTGTGTGGTGGGTGTATTGGGTGTGTGTATTGGGTGTGTGTATCTGCAAAAGAGGTTCGTTGGAAAAATATACAATGTTTATTTAAAAAAATAAATAATTTCATAATTGATTTTCATATGGAAAATATCGTCGCTAAATCATAGATTGATTGTTTAGAGGTAAAATACCGTAGTAAAGTCTGATTGTGAAATGTAGAGTCTGAAGTAGGAATAAAATAATAAAAACCAATTATTCCTTCGAAATTCAATTCAATTGTCCAAAAGCTAAATATAATATCAACAAATGAAATCTTCTAGATTGCAAAATAATAATTATTATATGTGTGCGTGTGCACGCGTGTGTGTATGTGTGTGTTTGTGTGTTTGTGTAAAAATAATTATTTACTAAACAAATTAAATGATGCTCCTAATTACTTTTCATTTACATGCTAAATATAATAGAATACTTATCGAATGTTTTAAAAATCTAATTCTGTCTAGTAATGAATAATAATAATAATAATAATAATAATAATAATAATAATAATCACAAGAAGAGGAAGAAGAGGAAGATATATATTATAAGCCTTATCACAATTCACGTCTTTCTTCTAATTAAATTTTGCTCAGACATCAGGAAAATGTATGAGATCCATTGAATCACGTGTAATTAATTCTTAATAACACTTTAAATTTCTATTTGTCACTAAATAAAAAATAAAAAAATAAAAAAAGAATTGCAGTTTATCAAACGAGCTTGGCTTATACTCTCACAAATATATGTATAAATACGTCATATACGTATATGTCTGTAGATCTTGGATATGATGGAAAAAAAAAAAAAAAAAAAAATAAACATTACAAAACATGAATCAAAATACTCCCAAAAAATAATCGTAATCCTTGAATGGCCTTAGATGTTAGTGTTGACGGCGATGCAACTTCTCACTTTCGAATTTAACGTCGAGGTAAAAAGCTTCACCAAGAAAGTATGAAAGGCAGGAAATAAATCACCTGTTAACAGTTCGAAATATCCCTGCAACATATTCGAGTACACACGCCGTTCATAAAAGAGACTCGAGAGTTAAAACAGCCTCAGCTTCAACCTGTTCCTCGCCTATATCTCCCTCTCCTTTCCTTTCGCTTGCTCGACCTCTCACTCTCTCACTCTCTCTCTCTCTCTCTCTCTCTCTCTCTCTCACTGACTCACTCCCACCCTTCCTCACCATCATTCGTCGAGCCTCCACCTCTCGCTCGCTTCAAGATCTCCCCGGGATGCAATCGCGAGGAAGTGAAAAAACAACCGCGACGAAAGTTCTTTGCTGTATTTATCTCTCTGTCTCTCCCACCCAATGTCCTTCTTTTGGCTTTCCTCGACAGACTCGCCGTGAAAATCAGCTTTAAAAGAACGGTAAAAAAGGCAGTGAAAAATCGCGTCACACACATAAAAGCCGTAAGAGTGTACATGCAATGGAAAAAGCGAGTGCGAGCATATCGGCGACAAGGACGAAACGAGACGTCGACGTCGGGCGTCGGCGCGTTCGCGCGCTTCTCTCTCTCTCTCTCTCTCTGTCTCTCTCTCTCTCATTCGCCCTCTCTCCCGCGCGCTCCCTTTCGTACACGTTCGCTCACACTCTCTCTCTCTCTCTCTCTCTCTCTCTCTCTCTCTATTACGCTGTCTCGCTCTCGCACCCTCTTTCTCATACTCGCGCTCATTCACAAGCCTCGAGCGCGAGACAGAGAAAGTTATCCGTGAGCGGGCGAGTGTGTGGACATGGCATTCGCATGTACCGTACATGTACGTATAAATGGTGGACACTCGGTTCATGTTGTACTCACCACAGGTCGAGCTGACGTGGGTCGCCTCGTCGGAGACTCTCGGTCGCGTACGTCCGTAGACACACGTCGTTCCCTCTTCCCTCGCTCTCTTTCTACACCTTCTCCGCCACCTTCTCACTCCCGCCCTTTCTCTCTATCTCTTGGCCCTCTCTCTCTCCCCCTATCTCGCTCTCTCGCACTCTCTCTATCTCTTGCTCTCTATCCGTTTCTTCGGTCCTATCTTGGCACTCCTGTTAGTCGGCACTCCCGAGTAGACACTCTGTTCCCAGGAGAAAATTCGAAGGAACACGCGAGAAAGCACTGGCCGAGGTACTCGGGGCCCGAACCAGTCGACTAGCGCACCGGTGAACCGTCCACGTACACACACGCGCGCGCGCGCGCAGCTCACACACACGGGACTTTGCTACTGCTACAACTGCTGAGGCTGCTTCAAAGGCTGCTACGGCTGCTTCCTCAGGGTGGACGCGCGCGAGGACGACGCGCTCTCACTCTTGCCCTCGGCTCTGGGCTGGCGGCAGCAGCGCGCGGCCGCAGGTCTTACGCACACGCGTGCAATCGCGGAACGCCCCCACTTCGAGAACCGGGCGCGCGCCTACGCTCCACCGTCTATGTGCGTGCGTTTTCGGGCGGACGCCGAGCTGGTGCATAAACAAGTGTGCGCGGGTAGTAAACGCCGCCGCCGTGTCGCTGCCTCTGCTGCCGTTGCTGTTGGCCGTCGTCGTCGACGGGCATGAATCGCGACGCGCGAGCTTGCGAACTCACACACATAGACACACAGCCGCAGGCGAAGAGCGTACCGAGAGCCGCGTGCGCGCGCGCGCGAAATAGCGGCGCTCGGGTGCGAGGGACGACAGTGGAGCCGTGCAGGAGAGGTTGCGCGGGGCGGCCTGGCTGCGCTCTGTTTTTGGTATGCCAGGAATGGCACAAAGAATCTAGACAACGCACGCGTCCACGGCGCAACCGGTCTGCGCACACGCCGCCGCCGCC
>NW_011948429.1:181205-236224 GCF_000503995.2 Ceratosolen solmsi marchali | reverse complement strand
ACCACCACCACCACCACCACCACCACCACCACCACCACCGTCGCCGCTACCGCCCCGCCACCACTCTCGCGGGCTGCGGGGAGCGCGACCAGTAAACGGACCAGGATGAACCGCGAGTGGGACTGAAAGAGAGCGAGAGAGTGTCCGTGAGTGTGAGTGAGAGAACCGATGACTGGAAACCAGCCGGCGAGTGGACCCGAGGGTCGCCGAGTCGCCGGCGAAGGGATTCTCTCTCTCTCTCTTTCGCTGGCTCGCTTCCCGACCCCCTCGCCTACCGCATCCATCTTGAACTCCCCGCTACCGTCCTGCCTCCAACATCACCACCACCACCGCCGCCACCTCCTCCACCGTCACCGTTACCACCGCTGTCACCGTCACCGTCACTCTTACCGTCTCCGTCTCCGTCTCCGTCTCCGTCCCCGTCCCCGTCCCCGTCCCCGTCACCGCCACCGCTGCCGCTGCCGCTGCCGCCACCGCTACCGCCACTACCACCATGCTACTACCATCTCCACTACTACCACCGCCACCACCACCACCACCTCCGCGAGCACCGCGGCCGATTTAACCGTCCATTTTTTGAAACGCAAGAGTCGCGCACTAACGTATACAAAAAAGACATATTAAGAATACGAGAGAGAAAGAGAGAGTGAGGAGTGTGCGAGCAAGGGGACGAACGAGCGACTCGTAACCGCGCGCCCGATATGTGTAAATATTGATGATTGAACCGAGTTAAGCGGCGAAAACAGATATCGACGCGATAAAAGCGAATTGAATAACCTTCCTTAACGCTATCACCAACGGCGAATTTTTGCGAGTGACCTGCCACGTGCACCTACCAACCATAATCGTACTATTATCGTCTAGCTTCTTTTTCTCTATCTCTTGTACTCGTCTCACAATGTCTCATGTTTATGAGGCGTATCGCTTCCCTGGCAAGAAAGAAAGAAAAACGGTCGGGCGCCGATTTTCGTGTCTGGTCATTCGCCTCCGCCCCCTCTATTGTCGCTCCGATATAGGTTATAAAGCCATAAGAATAATCCGCAAATTAACAGCATATTTGAAGAATAATTTATATAAATTAATGTTAAAGGTGATCCGATAATTGGCGACGGCGATCAGAAGCGCATGGAAATCGCTAATCGCAAAGGTAAGAGCGCGGAACTTATGTCGAGATAGCTCAGTACGACGTTGCCCGTTGGCGAAGTAAGAAAAAAAAACAAATAGAGTACAACGAGGAGAAGAAAGATCGATCAACCGATGCTAAATGCCGATAAGTCGTCAGTGGCGGCGACGGCAGTTAACAAATGAAAAAGATTTACCGCCTGGGCTTGTGCATCAATAAGGAAGGAAGCAGCGATGATACGCTTATGACGAAGTCCAATGACGGATGATGCAGGAGCGCCGGAGAGACCAAAAGAGAAGAAGAGGCAGATATAGAGAACGAGTGTGTGTGCGTGTGTGTGCGCGTGTGTGTGTGTGTGTGTGTGTGTGTGAGGGAGAGAGAGTGAGGGAGCAAAGGGAGAGAGAGAGAGAGAGAGAGAGAGAGAGAGAGAGAGAGAGAGAGAGAGAAAGCAACCCCATAAAGCGCGTACGAGATCGCGAAGCGCTCGAGATGCGTTGGTCAGTTGGGTCAACCCGTCCGGAGGACACGGTGGCGAGTTTTTTGTTTGCGCGTGCGCCTCATCCGCACCGTAGACGTGACCGAGTGTAGACGGCGGTCGGTGAGCATGTGAAGATCCTTTAAAAGGGCACACACCACCCTCGCCTCACCGCATCTCACCTCACCTCACCTCACCTCACCTCACCTCACCTCACCTCACCTCACCTCACCTCACCTCACCTCACCTCACCTCACCTCACCTCACCTCACCTCACCTCACCTCACCTCACCTCACCTCACCTCACCTCACCTCACCTCACCTCACCTCACCTCACCTCACCTCACCTCACCTCACCTCACCTCACCTCACCTCACCTCACCTCACCTCACCTCACCTCACCTCACCTCACCTCACCTCACCTCACCTCACCTCACCTCACCTCACCTCACCTCACCTCACCTCACCTCACCTCACCTCACCTCACCTCACCTCACCTCACCTCACCTCACCTCACCTCACCTCACCTCACCTCACCTCACCTCACCTCACCTCACCTCACCTCACCTCACCTCACCTCACCTCACCTCACCTCACCTCACCTCACCTCACCTCACCTCACCTCACCTCACCTCACCTCACCTCACCTCACCTCACCTCACCTCACCTCACCTCACCTCACCTCACCTCACCTCACCTCACCTCACCTCACCTCACCTCACCTCACCTCACCTCACCTCACCTCACCTCACCACACCTCACCTCACCACACCACACACAACTTCGGTTGAGCGGGTAGCTTGCGAACACGGCCGTCGGGTGGCGCTCGCCAGCAGCCGCGGGAACTCGCGTGCGGCGAACGCGAGATTTGAGCACTCTTGCCTCACTGGCTATTCTCTTCGCCAAAATACAAATAAAGCATGCTAAAGCGATCCTTCGGTGGCATCGTAAACGACTTGGCAATGCCTTGGGAAGAAACATCGTTCGCGTTCCCCTCGCTCGAGCTCCGTTAACTAGCCCACCCAATCACGCCCTTGCCTTGGCGATGGTTATGAATGTCACGAGCGGCTGAATAAGGATAGCTGCAGAGCTTGAGTGTGCGTTCGGTTAAGTCCGTAAACCTAGGGGACGCACGGAGCGATTGATTCGGTTATCGCGCCGGTTCATCAACGGGTCCAAAAGCTAATTGGTTGGGATAATGATTGGGGCACATTTATCGTGCCAGTTCGCGACGTTCGCACGCCCAATTTCATCCGGAATAAGGGAAGGCCTCGATCGCTTAAATAATAGCCTTTTGCGAGAGACTCCTGTGGAGCGGTACTGTACTTATAGATTAATTAAAGGCGTGGTTTGCGGAACTTTTATGGAAATGTCCGTAACAGGCTGATATAGCGCGCCTCCGGCTTTCCATGATTATCTTGCCTAAGGCAAACTGTTCGCCCCCCCCCCACCCCGCGTGTATTAGTGTATTAACCTGCATTGCCGCGCGTACTTATTCGACTATCGATTCGACTATCTACCTGAGTACGTAAGGACCGACCTCGGCCTATATGCACGTTATATTTCAAACGTGCGTTGGTACTCCACCTTTACCGTCGTTGATCCGGTAATTTGAAAAGGCTTAGGACTTTTGAACGGGTGGTGGCGGGGGCGGGGGGGGGGGGGGGGGGGGGACCAGCCATCGCCTATTGCTTGATACAATTTCCCGACTGGGTGGGTGGTACCTCGATGGATTTTGCTCTTCGTCGTGTCGGCAATGAAAGAGCCGAGTTTTATATTTCTTTTGGGCGGATCTAACCACTCTGGATGTATATTTAATCCATTGAACTTTAAATATGTATTTTAGCTTGAAATGTTTAGGCGTTTGGATCGACGACTGTGTCATGACGGTAAAGCATCATCAGATTACATTTGAATACATTTTGGTAAGAAATATATTTTTTTAAATTATGATGATATTAATAATAATAATAATAATAATAATAATAATAATAATAATAATAATAAACACTCCAAAAGCACGTTAAAAACATTAATACGTGTGTTTGGCAGTAAAATATTGAGAAATCATTTTTAGTATAGAGAGGCATTGGTAAAATGATTATCTCATCTTATGGTCTTAAAACGCACATTGTGCATTAAAAATTCATGGATTTGAGAAATATTAGTTTCAAATAATGAATGTTAAGCTTCAACGAAAATCTTTCAAAGCAATACACGAAATAAATAAATGATTTAATATTCTATTACAAGATTTTATATTATCTTTAGTATTTGGAGGATACAAAGACATTTTTATCCAATAATTTACAACATGTGAATAATATTCCATAACAAAGTTCAACCTACTTCCTTCGTAATATGATATAAGTATTTTAATAGATTAATAAATTTTTTAATACAGGCAGTAAAGCAAATCATTTGCATATATTATATGCTTACATTGTAATAGAGAAGAGCAACACAAGGCCATTACAAATAGAAAAGTCTTTAAGATGTAAAACAATTGGATATACATAGCATAAATGAAAAAAAAAAATATATATATATATACATAAAGATTAAAAAAAAAAAAGCCATTTAATTGGCAAAAATAATGACTCGAACGTAAAAATAAAGTAGTTTGTTCGCGCAAAATAAACATTATTTCATCCTACTTACATTCTATGCTAAATGTCCGAAAAATCAATCGTTCAATCATTAGTATTAAAAATGATATTTCTCACTTTTATTGTAAGATAATTTTTTTAATGACAAATTGAAGAACTAAATTATTCATTGTTTAAGACCAATAACAGTCATCGTTATTTTTTAAATACACCTCCCGTATTTTCTTTAATGCAAATTATTTTCAAAGCCTAATTAAATGATATAAAGTGTTTATAATAACAACCGAGCCATCGTTAAACATTATGTTTAATTGTTTATATTTATATCCGCGTTACGTAGACTCGTCCTCGTCCTCCTCCCCGGCCTCTGCAAACATAAATACAATTGAAAAGACAATTTTAGTATAAATTTGAAAATCTTATAAGTATGTTACATACGTGTAATTGATTTATAGGCTATTGTAATAATTGCTTATACGAGCGAACAGTGGCGAGAATCTCAAACTTTCTTTTATAATTCCATTATCAATCCTTTCTCTACTTTTTCCCTTTTACTTTTAAATATTTCATTATTCCATTTAATAATATTGTATGTATCTAATTTATTATAGGGATTCACCATATCTATTGCATTTGTTATGCCATAAAATTGGTAATTTGATGCTTTCTATGGTATTATACCATTGGGAAATAAAAAATACCTTACACCAATCCGCAAATACATTCGATGAAAAACTGCGTCATCCTTTAATTTATACAATTCGAAAAAATTAATTCCATCAAATAATTGTTCACTATATTATGATTGATATAACTCGATAATTTAGTTAAATCCTGTGAAAGAGAATTTAGCGAAGCGAATAATTAATTATTAACAAATTTACATCTTATTTTACATTCCTTAATGATATTAATGATTATACATTAGGTAGTCTTTAGCATCAAGTATAGAATAATATAGAAAAAATGTAGAAAAAATGTAGAAAAAATATAGAAAAAATATAGAAAAAAATTAACTAACGTTAGTGTTTAGCTTTTGTATTAACGTTAATTGTGATGTCGGTCATTCGAAATATTTAATGCTATTTTAATTTTAATTAAATAAGTACTTGATCAATCAAATATTGCATAAGCGCACAAGCGTAGCGTACTTTCTATACTTGAATATTGAGAATAAAAGCAGAAAAAGATCTTTCAACATCAAATGGGAATAACTTCTTTATTTAACGTAATTCTATTTGTCTTAGCAATTTATTCGCTTAATGATATTTATTTTATTGTCATAAATTGCATATTAATTTTGTCGTGCTTTCGTTGCATAATATATAAAATACAAGTATTACACTTTTATGCCGATCAATTGAAATTCGATAAATAAGATTGCATTGATTGATTATCCAGTGAGTGATTAAGATCTTGAATAAAAGATTTGTTTAGGCAATTAAACAATAGGCAAAACTTGTAATTTGAAGTAAAAATTAATCAATTTATTTTTAGATTTATTTGAATTCATTTTTGATCCATTAGAAGTAGAAAGATTATGTTTTTTTTTTTTTTTTTTTTTTTTTTTTTTTTTTAATTTAAAGCACTTTACATCACTGATTCAATCGGCAAAGTATTATTAAAATATTTTACATAAGCTTACTGCAATGCTGCATAAATATCGAATCAATTAGGAATTATTGTCAATTTCGTATTAATGAAAATCTCGTTATTTATGAATTGTATTTAAAATAAGATAGCGACGTTTAATATTGAGCGAGAAATTAACTATAATCGCTTTCTTCGGTTATTCAATGCTGCCTTTGCTATTTAGCTTTATGAAATCCGTTGCCGAGCATAAATAAAGAAACGACATACTTCAATATGCTCATTTGATAGGGCAGACCACGTTAACTGAAAATATTACGCAGTTGATGGACTCATTATCTTCTCGTCGACTAACGCTTACTTTTCGCCGACAACTGACGAAAATTATAATTGCGGCAATTCGTGCAATGCATTTTGTTCGTTCAAGCATCTGATATATTATGCTCTGATATAATATGAAATATATTTATACAGAAAGGGTTATATAAAAAGAAAAAAAAATAATAAATATATAAATAAAAAAAAAACAATAAAATATATTAATGAAAAGCTTATGATATGTTAAATTGTGTTGGAAATTGATAGGAAGGAGCGACGATTTTTTTTTTTAATGATTTTTCCGACTCGAATAGATTGACCGATTAATGTTATATTAAAATTAATATTTATACAAAATTAAAAGATTTGCCTTTATGCTACGAATTTACTCGTATCGAGTTTTGGATTTAAAATGCCTTTTTTCAAAAAAATATTTGTAATTAAGAACAATTATAAATAGAACAAAATTTGTTATTATGTTTTTCATTTTCAATTTTGAATTAAATAATTTTCTGCTCAAGTTTTAGAATAATATTTGTAATTAAAAAAGTTTCTCGATGAACACTTTCGACGCTTTTAATTTCAAACTTTTAACATTTAAATCAATAGAACTAAAAATACAAGATTATTTATCTATTTATAAGTTTAAAATTAATAATATACTTTGTAGATGTATATTTGAGAAGCTAAATAAAAAAAAAATTAAAAGTATTAACTAACACGAGTATTATAAATTTGTTCGTCAAGTAAAATATCTTGTAAAATGAAAAAATTTCAAACCACATAAAACATCTTTGTTCTATAAAATTTTATTAACTGTATTTATGAAAATATCGTATTATTATGGTAAAATTAATTAACATAATTGATATTTTTAATTGATGCTTACGACTTTAGAAATCGCGTTATACACCGAATTCATGCTATAATTACTATTTCTAATATTTTAAATGTATGTTTTCTCTCTCTCTCTCTCTCTCTCTCTCTCTCTCTATTCTATCGTAATATTAGTAATTTAAATAGAATGTTGTACAATCAATCGGATGAAATCTCGATAAAAATACAAAAATGTATGTGTATTCACTGATAATTGATGATAGAAGTTGAAACTTGGAGACACTGATTTTGTCACTGCAATTATAGTATTTCTATCTAAATAAAGTCCGCCGCCACTGTCACCCTAAAAAAGAAAATTATTTATAAATAATTGTACAATCGTGCAGGAGCATATGTTTTTTTTTTTTAAGTTTTATACGGAATAAATTGCCCGGCGATATTATATTTACGATTAATATTTGTAAAATTGCAAATCTTAATACTATATAATCCTTAATTTCTTAATATTTTATGAATTAATTATCAATTGTTCGAGGATTATGTAATTTATTAATTTTTATATTTTTTATATTACCCTATTTATTAAGATTATCACGATATTATTAAAATGTATAATTTCTAGTGAATTATTGTTTTCTGCCAATATTTATGTTATTCAATTCAAGACCTTCGGCACAGTTAAAAGTAAGCCTATAATTTAAGAATGTACGAACCTTTTAATTAAGAGCAAAATTAATTTACCATTTTAGTACGATTTACAAACGATTCGTCATTTCTGTCACAAGTGTTTCGCACATTGAAAATTCAATTTAATCGAATAGTCAGTTATTTTTTATTAAATGACGAACCACGCATCAAGTTCTACTCTAAATCAATTCGACATTTCGTTAAATACATTAAAGTAAAAGTAATGTCATTTACTGGACTTATTAATGCAAATGGAGTCGCAGCGGTACACAAATAGTTAAGAGGTAATCTATATAATTCATGCGTAATGTTAGTATATCTGTTAGAACATTCTTGATTAGAATAGATATTCAAGGAAACCGTTTGCATCATCCTGGGAATTCGACCTGTCATTACTGTACCCCATGTGGCCAAATGGACTCGTCTTCCCTGCAATCTGTCCCTCGAAATTCTTACTATTCTCGATGGTGTAGCATGATTTATGCTTACGTTCCTTGCTAGCTTTAAATCATTTTTCATCGATTTATTAATACAGCGCTAGTGCGTATTTTATATTGAAGCTTAGGCAGAGAGTAGCGATATGTACAAATTATAATTGCTATTGTGAATAACGTAAGCGTGGGCCTTGATTACTTTTAACTCCAAATGCAAGTATTTAATGATTACTTACCCGTATAATACACAAGTCATTGACTGGGAATAAAGAGGCGACACCGTTTTGTTCAGCCCATTCATCGTAAGTTACCCACCACAATGGAAGATGTTCTATACCGTCCCTTAAATTATTCATACCGACGAGTACCTTAACTTGATCAACTTCCTCGTTTTCAACGCAATGCGCACACGTTAAAACGTCCCTATAACTAATGAGCGTTGCCGAACATTTAAAATTATTTTCTGGCCAACTGTTATCTGGCACAATCTTGACAATGGCCACAGCCGAGGAGAATTCATTAATTTCGGCTTCTCGAACATTTGCACCAATCAAGCCATTTACAAGTAAAAAATTGCATTGTTTATCTAAACGATCAAAAATTTATTGAAATTACATGGCAACGTTCATTAATTAGAAATTCAAACAATATTGTAAATATTTCTTTGTTTATCTTTACTTACAAATTAGAATATATCGCAAAAGTAATAACAGTGTTTTTTTATATTGCATACTGAAAATGTAAGTGTCAATGTAAAGTCATTATTTAATAATTTTCAAACTGATCGTATACTATAGCGGTCTTAGCAATTTGACTTTATTCCTTATAAAAAAAAACAAAAGAAAAATGACAATATTAAATATATTAAGCCTTTTGAGCAATTTTTTAAACATTCAAAACGATTTTTCGATAACATTGAAGTAATTTTCTATCTCTTCAATGCATATATCGATAGTAATGATTTTTCAATAATTTCGATTTAAATTTTAAATTAAATATAAACTTGCACTTATAAATCGAATCAATATTCTTAAAAAAAAAAAACAGCAATAACCTCAATTTAAATTATTTCTATCCGTACTTAAAATATCTTTGCAACATAATATTATTTTTATTCGGTTTATCTGATCTACTATATATATTGAATGCTCTTATAATATTTCGCAATTCTATTACTTACTTTTTAAAGATAAAAGTATTATTATCGGCTATTATATACACAAAAACCTCAATATAAAATACAAAAATTAAGGTTTTGTATTAACAGCTGCATTTATATTTTTTTTTTTTTTGAGAATTAAAATTTGATTATGATAATTAAAATAGGTAATCCTTTACTTTTTAATTTACTCAATGTATACTTTTACTTTTTGTTTTACCTTATTTAATATATATATATATATATATATATATATATATATATATATATGCGTGCGTGCGTGTGTGTGTGTGTGTGCGCGCGCGCGTTATATATATGTATATGCATATAGATTTACAAAATTCTATTTACCTTAGAAAGTACGATTTTATTTTTATAAAAATTTCAATTTCAAATTTTTTATATTTTTTCATTATTCTATCATTATCCATTCATAATTATTCCAATAAAGCATTCGATACATTTAATACGTTGATATATTAAACAAAAATAATAGCACATACATGTCATGCCTATGTATGAATTTATAATATATTCAAAGTAAATACAATAAACATAACTTCTGCGCTTTTTATATTTCCTACATATTTAATAGGTATTGCAAAAAAAAAAAAAAAGAACCTTATTTTGTACTAAAATTTAAGAAACAAAAACTGTCTGGTTTTAATTTATTATATATTAAATAGATTAAATATATTGAATAGATGTAATTATAAATAAAATGGAATAGTATGGTATAGATTATTTGGTTTTTATTTGAGGTTATTATTTTTTTATCAATTTTTCATGCTTTAACTGCAAATATATAAAATATGTTTTAGTCGCTAGGGAATATATTTCATCTTTTAATTTTACTTTTTTATAAAATCCCTCGTTTTTCTAATTTAGAACTCTTTCGAGTACTTTAAATTTATATTTTATTTATTAAATATTATTACACGCAAAACTGGCAAAAATAGTCATAGTGAAAAATTATTTTCAATTAACTGTTATTTATTATATTATTTATTTACAAACAGCTTGTATTAAAATTTACCAAATAATCAGAGTTTCTTAATTTTTTAACTTTATGTATAATCTTACAATTTATTCATAAAACGCATCGTTTTTTATCAAAAATTTAAAAAATGAGATAAATATTTAACAGTCACATAATAAACAATTTTTTTTTCTATCGATATGAGGTAAAAAAAATTTTTTAATATCATTATTAATGAGAACTTATAATCTCGTATTAAATTAATATTTCATTCTTTTATTAGTATGTATATTAAACACTACAGTGTTTGATTTGTTTCAAAACTATTGTAAACAAATCAAATATGTATCACACATTTTTATAATTAAATGTCTCACATATTAGCATTACTGTAATATAATTACTATTCGTACACAAAAAAAGTATTTGAAAGCTTATTTGGAAAAAAGCACTATAATTATTATATTAGTAATATAACATTAATCAATTTGACTTTTAGTTGCCAATCAAAAAAAAATTTTTGATTTTAAATTTGTAATTTTTCTAACATATTTGCTTGGTATCTCTCCATTTAAAGAATTATAGCACATTAATTAGAAAAATTAGAATTAAAACTTTAATATTGGGCCATTTTCATTTTTTTTTTTTTTTAATATCCATTATATAAAATTTATTTTTTGCATAACTTTAAAGTATTACTAAACATTACGGCACCTTTGTGTAATAAATATGATTAAAGTTTCAATTGAAATTTGATTGGAATTTTTTGTATCGCACTCAGTTACTCAAGCATAATATGTCGATTTCTTGACTTATTAGAAAATTTATTATCGTATCGTTGCATCGTCAGATATGGATATCGAGTTACACGATCGATAGGAAAGTTACTGTAATCGCAAATAAAGTCGGATCGCATTTGACATAAAGCTAATCATTAAATTAATGAAATAAAACTGTATATTATATAAATGTTGAATATTAATTGATAGATGTAAATATGATGCAACATTATTGTGCTTAAGTGCTTGAACGGTCTGTTAAAAAGCAGATAATTTTGATGAATGTTAGTAAGTACAGGTGTCCATAGTTGCTCTAACTTCTAATAGTCTAAACAAAATTTATACTCTCTCTCTCTCTCTCTCTCTCTCTCTCTCTCTCTCTCTCTCCCTCAGTTATGACAATGATGAAATAATTTATTTTCAGTGACTTAACCAATGTATTTATAATAAGTTAATTACAAATAACAGTTCTTATCTCTCTTGAATTTATAAAGCATTCAAAGAATTATCAAAATTAATATCCTATAGGCTTAAAATATTGGTACTGCACATTTTTAATATAATGAATCTAGATAAGAAATACTTATAAGGTTACTATTATTTATATTTTAGATAGCTTCAGAGATCACTGATTTTTTTTTACAAAATTAGTAAGTCCGGTGATGTTACGATACCATTATTGGCCATTAATTTTAAATGCATGTACCGCCTTTTAATTAAATATATTTAATTATATCTTTATATTTATAAAATATGAATTAAAATTTGTTAAATATGATATGAATTTAATATATAAAATATGAATTAAAAAAAAAAAACGGTAATACTTACAGTGAAATTGTAGATATAAACTTGAACAAGAAATATTGCAAATTACATTAAATAAGAATTAATATTTAATAGTATATATAAATAGTCTAAGTAATGTGTATAAAAATTACGTTGATCAATTTTGTCTTCATTTTCTTCAATTTCTCTTTTAATGACTCGCTTGTTGATTATTGTGTCCGTTATATTTCAATTAAACTACTGTAATTAATCCGACCTTTATATTATTTAAAAACAATGTTATTGTATAATTAATGCTTTCATATTTTTGCATAAATTATTTATATTTTATCTTATATTATATTATCGAAGGTATATAGTAATATAATACAATACATTAATCACATATGAGGAAATAAATATTTTGTGACACTACAAATTTATACTTCATGAAAAAATCAATTTATTTGTAAAAGACTTGGTAATACTTTATCAGTACGACTTATCTGCACTGCACAAATGACATTTAATTAAGCATCGATTAATTAAATAAACCGTCAACAATTTTCTATAAAGTATATTGTATTCGTCAATTAATTTCGTTTGTATTTATAATGATACTTTCTCGTAATTAAAAAGTAATGTAAATAACAGATTTTACTAAATTAATATTTAAATTACTTATTTCAGATAATAAATTGATTTTATACATTATTGTTTAATTATAAAAAAATATAACAAACAACAACTACCTTAAAAATTTATTTTAAATTTAGATAAATCATTTTGTGATTAATCTCAATCTATTAACTAACGACAAGTATACTTCACAAAAAAAAATGGATATTAAAATGTATGTAATTTGAAATAATAATATAGAAGAATACGATGAAAATCTATGTACACAATGATAATTTACAATAAACTATCTTTCCCAAAGAAAAATAAAGTTAAAAATACACAAATAATTTTTTTTATTTTCATATAATTGGATTGAGAATAAATAATGAAAATAAATATTTAGTATTTTAACTATTTGATTACATGATTAACGTTTCATTTAATTAATCAATTATGTTTAAGGTATTTATAAAAATAAAATTTTCAAAAAAAAACTTCATTAATATTTTTAAATGATAACCTTAGTGTATTGTATATTTAAAATTTGCAAATATATTTCAATGTAGTTCAATTTTTAGAATTTCGAAATGAATATATATATATATATATATATATATATGCTTTAAGATTAAATAAATATTAAATTTATTCAATTATTTTCTATAATATTAATACCAAATTCTTATCCTCTCGATTTATGTCATTGATTATCTGATTTTCATTAGCATCGTTATGCAGTTGTTTGTTTCTAATGATCAATATTTAATTAATTTGAAATACCGTTTGTGCCTTCGTTTAATTTATTCCTATTTTTACAAACTTTGTTTTTAATTTATATTAGTGATAATATAGAATTGGAATGTTGATATAAAGTATAAACCAATACGAATATTAGAAATAATACAATACATTTTATTTATCTAATGTGAGTTTAAATATTCACAAGATAGAAGATAAAGGATGTTTCATATGATTGGTTAGGGACAAATAATGCAGTAATTAGTAATAAGTATTAGTACGGAGATGATTATTAGATGACTACATACTCATGTTTTGTATCGAAAGTATTTTTAACATAAAATAATAAAAATAATAATTCGTATATATATAAAGCGAATTAACTGTAAATTCTGTTAATCTTTAGTATAAAGTCAGAACAATGACATTACTAACGATATACTAACATTACATGTAGGTATTTACAGCTGTTGCTATTATTCTTTATATACTTAATATTTATTACAAAATATTTTTCAACTATTTATGATTAATTACAATACTAACCTCAAAAGGTGCGTTTCATTGAATTCACGAGAATAAATTTAATTGGAATTTGATTATCTTAATCAGATATTTTTATAAAAGTTAAATATTAAGCGTTAACATAAAATATTAGAAGTAATTGCTTACCGTACATTGGAGGTAGTTTTACATGAAGAATAATATTGGAATATAGGCTGCCATCAAATTTAGATATAAAATTTAATGATTATATTTTGTTGTTAAAATAAATATAAATTGTGTTATTTTATTAAAAAATTGCATATAGTTACGAATACTTATATTACATACTTTTAAAATAAATTAAATAGATCATTTAATGGCAAAATATCATATTAAATTTAAATTAATGTACATTTATAAATGTATTATATAATCAAATTCAGTATAATTGAATAATTCGATAAGTAAAAAAATGGAAATATTAAAATAATATTATATAACTTATACTTATTTTTGTTTTATTTTGACATTTAAAAACATTAAATAATTAAATTGTTAAAAAATGCAATTATAGAAATATTATTTTTCAAATTGAGTATTTTGTATTTTAAATATTTGATTACATGACTTATATATTTCATTTAATGAAGTTATTATTTTTCATATATATATATATATATATATATATATATATATATATATATATATATAAAGATAAAAATTTATTAGCTTTTTAAAAATTTGCATAAGTTCATTAATATTTTTAAATGTTAGCCACTAGTATATTATGTGTATTATTGAATATTGATAATTTTTATATTTATTTTACACTCAATATTTACTGTATAGTTGATAAATATTTAATCATATATTATTTTCAAATGTACCATTTATAACTAAGCATTAAACTACAAAATGTAATAAATCTTAAAATATATATTGTAAAAAATAGTGATAAATTTATTCCAATTATATTTATAATATTGCCGATAATACTATACTCGTCTAATATTGTTATTGTCTTTTATTTATAAAATTTCTATAAATAGTTAAAAATCGCAATATCAATATTTTTAAAATACTCACATATTTTGATCGAGTGTGTTGAAATTGGTAAAAGATTTTATTCATAAATTTATAATTATATAAAAATCTAATTGTAACTTTTGTTTTTTCTTTTAATTGATTAGAATGGCACATTATACAATAATTTCAGTCCATAATATTGAAATATATAGCTTCAATAATGCGTTTTTTGTTTAATGTCTTCGTGTTTTTTTTTTTTACAAAATAACAGACGTTAATGTTTATAGTATTTTAAAAGTAATATCAATATTTTAATGTGATTGAATTTTTACATTTTTTAATACAATGTAAATTAAAAAATTTCAAATTCATATTAATGTTAATTCATAATGTTATTTAAAAAATAATTAAAATATTAAAAAAACATTTAAAATATTACGATAATTCATTCGACTTTACATTGATATAAGATTTTTTTAAATTCATGAAATATTACATGGTCTACTAAACAAATATTATTACGCATGGGATGTAATGCGGGTATTTAATTTTTGCAAGCAATTGGAATTAAAAAAAGTACCCGATAGGGATAGGTTCGGATAAATAATTATTCTGTATTTTTAATATGACACTGAATAATGTAATGTAGAGCCGTTAATTTGTTTTCAACGACAAAGATAAAGGATGAAAATAAAAGTTTTCAATTAAATTAAACTTTAATGTGACGAATAATTAATTGAATTACTCTTGAATCACATAAAAATATAAGAACTTCGATATTATGTCGATTTAATTACTTAAATAAAAATTGGCCATTAATAATGAGTCATAAATAAGGTTTCAAAATTCTACAAATTACAAATTAATAATGTAACAGAATAAATAAAGAAAAATAAAGTTTAGTACGGACATATTGATTATCTTTAAATTGTTGAAAAATAATTTTAGAAACTTTATTGACGAGAAATTTTCTAAAGAATAAATCAGGAACGATTTTTAAGATAATACAAATAATTGCAAATGAAGATATATTCCATTTTTATTATTAAATAACCGTAAGATTATAGAGATAAATGAGATAACATATTTATCCCAATAATCTTTATTGAAATAAACTTAATAAATTAATTCAGAGAAATGAGAATTTTCTTTAAAGAAGGATCAAAAAATATAATAAGTAAGGATAAATTTTTATTCTCCATCCAACGATATGAAGATGTTTCAATTATATATAAATGAATAAAATGTAAAGAAATTTATCAGCAAATTTAATGACAAATTTCTTTTATTCATTATTTTGTAATTTATATTTTGTAATTTAATTTATTTTTATATATTTACAACGATTGAAATACCGACTAATCTATTAACAACTTTGAACATTCGACGTAGAGGTAACCTAGGAGATGTATTAGCGAAGGTAAATTTTAAGTTAGCAATTATGTGATAAGCGGGAGAAAAAAGGTGTCCATGCAAGATTAACCACATTACCATTCAATCAGATTGGAAAAACGATGGTTAGTGTCTTGAAACTTGATCCATAAATTTTATCCCCAAGTTTTCTCGAAGAAGATGGATTTGGTGGTAATTGGCCCTTTTCGGAACGGATAATGATAATGGATTATTAGTTTTTGTTACTGATAGAATGTTGCCGTCGTTGACAACGTTGTAACGTCCCATTCAATTACATCTCCTAATTAAAATTATATGTTCCGTTGATAGATCGGGTAATACGGCAATCATAATTATTACAATTGAATTTGAAGCTACGGTTTAGACAGAAATGGACGTAATGCTGTAAAGGTTTGGGTACTGGAGATTCGATAAAATAATGAATTTTTCCGTCTATCCGTTGCTCTAACATTATACTATAATACCATGTGCGGGTGTGGGCGTGTGTGCGCGTGTATATGATTTAAAACATCGTTTTTTAAATTACTAAATCAAGTACTCTGACAAACATTGTCAGATAAATTGTAATTTTTAATTACAAAATCTAAAAATTGCATATTTAAATTAAAGGAACGAAGGAAAATGAAATAAAATTCAAAAGTATGGTAGATATTGATTAATTACAATTTAATATCATCATCATCATCATCATCATCATAATTTTTATCAATATTAGAATTATTTGGAAATAAAAAAAATGATAATGGAAAACTATGGAAGAATTCTCAATTAGAAATGTAAAAATATATTAGCGATGGTATTATTTTTCACCTTTTAGACTCTTATGTTGTCATAAACTAAATTTATTTCTACTTATATATATATATATATATATATAATGTTTTAATAATATTCAGAAAATTACTGTGAAAACTACTTTTTAGAGATTTAAAAAGAAAAGGCAAGAAAACGAGAAGCAGAAAGATTTTTTAAAAAATTATTTATTTATCGAAGGTATTCGAATCAACGATATGAATTATTTGAATAAACAAGGTCTGTTAGATCGCAAATGCTTGCTATTTTGCCAACATCTTATCGTAGAAGCTATTTTAATATTCAAATGATTTTATCATAAACGCTTCGAGATACATTCTCGCAAGATGCAAATATAAATACTCGCGGTATTTATAAATGTAATTAAGAATAAGTATTACTTTGAAGAAAGTAAGGCAGGCTTGGTTCTCTTATAAAAACAGTTGTAACTCGAAAGTAGCTTTATTAGCTTGAAAGGCAATAAAAGAACATTTCCATTTACGGCCTGTAAGCGCAAAGTAAAAATGAATAATATTTCTGTAGCAATGAGAATAAACCGAAGCGAAAGAAAATTTGCTCGGGGCACAATTAATTGCAGGTCAAGGAAGGAAGTTAAGAAGGACTCGGCGGTGTTCTATGTGGCACACATCATCATAAGCTCAGGACATGAAAGGGGCCTTTGGGCGACTCATGTCGTGACTCTCGTCTTCATTTAGTCCGAAAATCCTTTAAATCATGCGCAAGAGACACTGAGATACGCGACTCACCGACTTCGGCCCACAATCCTCAAAGACGCGAGAGAGACGAGCGTAATCAGAACGACGTACCGCCACGCAAATCAGATTACTCGACTTTGGGGAACTGGGGCCATCTTCTTAACCGGTTGCATCTGTGTGCGTATGTCCCTGCTCTTTGCGCCTGAGTTTACTGTATTTTGTATTTAACGCTTTACACGTCCGTGATGTGTTATCACTCTCTCTCTCTCTCTCTCTCTCTCTCTGTCTCTCTCTGTCTCTCTCTCTCTCTCTCTATCTCTGTCTCTCTCTCTCTATATATATATATATATTTTTTTTTTTACTGCGCTTCTTACAGCCAGTGTGGTTTTCCTACTTTCTTTTCCGTGGCTTTTGCGAGCTGCGTGCACTCGTTTCTAGAATGTTGTAACGGTGCATGGCGATTGTGGAAGATATACTTTCTTTAATTTTTAAAATCAGTCCGAAGAAAGTTTTCCCTCCGATTGCCCGGGAATTTTAATTCCTGCTTATACTTAAACATTTGTTTTTCTTGGCTTCTTTTTTCTTTCTTCATTTTTTATGATTAAGACGGAGAGAGAGAGAGAGAGAGAGAGAGAGAGAGAGAGAGAGAAAGAGATCAGGACTTTGTTAAGATCCGTATTAATTATTGTTTTGATCTTTGTGTAGATGAATGTATAAATCGTGTATAAGCTTACCGAGCCAAAGAAATTAAAGTTTGAAAGTAAAATGTAATAAAGACTCAATGTGATAAAATATTTAGTAAACAAAACAAAAAAATAAAAAAAAAACATAAATTAAAAGATTGACTCACATAAATTCTTCTAAGTGACTCTTAAAATTACATCTAAATTCCTTATTTAATTGCTAGGAAAAAAATTTAATTGCTTGCTTTCCTACTGGCTACAAGTATACACCAAGATAATTATTTCTTTGTTTAAACAATGTTTGGTATATACAAGTGGAGACAAAGAAAATGTTAGAGTCTTGGGATCAAAATTAAGAGAAAAAGGCTCTGAAGATCGAGTAGCGAAGAAATGTTTAACACATCGTTTAACAGACTTATGCTTTTTAGGATATTTTATAATTTCGTTTTTTACTCTATCCATAATTTCCGACTAGACTCATTTCATTTCATTATTGAATAATGTCGCCGTTTGAATATTCAATTGTGTAAGAGCGTTTCATCATAATCAGTGTTTAAATAGAACGTTAAACAATGAATTCGCGTGCAAATTAGCTTTTTAATATCTAAGATATTAACACCCAATTGTACATAAATTTTCAGCTTATTAAATATAATGCTAAATATAAAATTTGAATTAATTTACGATTCGACAATTCCCTCGTCTCGCAATACACTTATTCGGATAAATATTCATATTTGAATAGTTTGACGGGCCGTTGAATGCAATTAAAATAAAAATAGAAATAATTAGCTGACTGAACGTCGAATGTATGTGAAATTAATAGTACATTTATTAATCTATCAATTTATCAATTTATCAATTTATCAATTTATCAATTTATACATTAATCCTTTAATCAAAGATTGTCAAAGTTTATGTATATTTTTTTGTTTTGTTTGATGTATGATTTAAAAAAAAAAACCCCTGTCTCTAGAATCATGGCACATTTTTGTTCTCTTAGTAAGTAAATTTACAAGCGAGTCATTAGTGAAAAATGTATATTAAGTAAACGAAGCAATGGTTAAATTTATATTTCACCAAAAAATTAAACTCAATAGTGTGAATTTTTTCTCATCGACTGGATAGCGAATTGAACCTCAACATCCAATTACTCATAGCGCAAAGAGCTTTGTATGTTGCAAAGCGACTTGTTAAATTAATTGCAATTTCCAATGCGCGCTCGAGTGCATTACGCAATAGCCAAGTTTATCGGTTCACATCAAACCGATTGGTAGCTCCTCGAATAACAATAGAATGCACGAGTTCCTTGTTGGTGAATGAAGCTTGTGAATTTGCATTTAAAAACATGGTCGGAAGCGTACCAGGGAAGATAGATTTTTCCTTAATTATTTTTCCCTCGCTTATTCTACGCAAACTTGCCGACAAACAACTACATTTGCAAATAACGAGAAATCCTTTTTACATTCGTTAAAAGGCAATTACACTCCTGTAATCGTATTCATTTAATACTATTATAATGCGTGAAAATAATTTCTAACTTTTAAGTTTATTTCAAGGCCTTTGGCCGCTGGTTTCTTATAAAGTTTCGTATAATTCTTGTAAGAAAAAATGCGTTCATTCTTGGCGCTTTATTATTATTATTATTATTTTTTTTATTATTATTATTATTATTATTATTTTTTTATTATTATTATTATTATTATTATTAATTTGACTTATATAATTTAGATCGATTGGATAAGGTATTTTCCTAAATGCGCAACATACTTATTCACTGCAATATTACCAATTGTAGATTAATACCGAGTTAACAGCTAATAATAATACATTTCTTAAAATTCAGAATTATAGTTTTTTAATTAAATTCTGTTCAATGTATTACATTACATTAAAGTTTGTATAAAATATTTAATAAATAATTACTATCGGAATGAGACTATAAATATTTGCTGAATTTCATATGAAAATTATTAAATTTATTAGTCACATTTTGATTTTAAACAGCGTTGGTATCACTGTAATTATTATTAATCAAACGTAATAAATTCGAAATTGCTTCTTTGAACGTGAAATGAAATGAAAAAAAAAAATTTTTTTTTCAGTTTTAGTAGCGAAAAATGAAATCCAATAAGTTGAAATATATTTTACATCGATGTGTCGTGTTTGATTATTATAATAATTAGTCGACGAAATGTTGATGAAGGTAACGAAACTCGTGTAAGAAGATATTGAATTTCACATTACTATAAAGAAACATAAATAAAACTTAAATTGAAATAATCAACAATTAATTCATCGCAATTTTCATAAAATCACTTAAATATTTTTAATCTTTTTAATCTCAAGATTTTGCATATTTTTTTTTTCAAGAAAAGCTTTAAAATGGAAGATAATATTATAATTATGTTGAATTATAAGTGGCTGCTGGCCTATACACATATCTTAATAATAATTACATGGGTATGATCTTCCTTATTCAATTGGTCCTTCATTAAATAATAATTCGCTTCGTGATTGAAATTATCCTTTCATATGCGATATATACGATACACTGATTCACATATTAAATGACTCAATAATATTCCTATTGATGATTGTCGATTTTCGAGTGAATAATTAATTCCATGTCCTTTCAATTTTCGATGACTAGCAAATTTTTCTGATTACCTCAAACAGAATATGCGATAACAATTAACGATAAAAGCAGGACCTAAAAACATTATATCCACAACATTTCGTCTCCCGTTGTAACTTGTTATTTCCTTTAAAAATAACTCTATTTATTGGCCTTCCCCTCTTCGTCTATCCTTTTCGCAATGTGGCTTAATATTAGCAATAATTATTGTCAGTAATAACGATTATTACGTATTACATACGCAAAGTGCTAGGATAATACGAAATGAATTCGGTGGTCGTCGATGTTGAATAAACAATAACCAAGATTCAATGGGATTACATTGAAAAAAATTACAAAAAGTTTCTAAATATCTTGAATGCACGAGTTTTGCTAATTTGATACATTGAGATATAAAAGTTTTTAATCATAAAAATCAACCAACGTAAAGCATAATGAGTGCTAAACTATAATGAGAAACGCTCGCTCATGATATAAAGGAACAATTGTTATTTTGTTCGTTAATTTATAATTAGATTATTACATGTAATATTCTTGGAGGCAATATAAAAGATAAGAATAATATTCTAGCGTTTAGAGCTGACAGCGTAGACGTGTCTCGAAGATTACTCAGAGATTTTCGTAATCCATCTGTACGATACAAGCAAGACATCCGAATAAGTAAATCATAGTAAATTTGCTTGCCTAATCAGTTTGAACTTTGCATTTCCTTCTTTACTAGTTGCCCCTTCTTCTATCATATATTCTTCAAAATTATACAGTAAGGCCCCTTGTTTGCATTCAATCACCGAAGCTCCGCACTGTCAATAATTACAGAACCGACAGCGTTACCAAGAACATCTATCCGTGTATTTGAGCTCATAGAGTCGCCCATTAATAAGATGCACACGAATGCATTAAGTATGCAATTCGAGTAAACGTCTCTTTTCGGAAGTAGATTTTTTCTTTTTTTTTTTTCTTTTTTTTTTTTATCAACGATTCAATAGATCGGTTGCGTAATGGCAATTGCCCAATGTCGAAATAAATAATAAAAGACAATTTAATGCGAGCAATTACAAACGAGTGAAAGAACGAAAAAGAGAGACTCAAGTGCTTACTTTGTTTCCATTAACGACAATGACAACGCGTTGTACTGTGATACTTATAAAGAATAGCCTTTGAATATTCCTAGAATTATTGCAATTTAATTATTCATTGTTCTCTCTCTCTCTCTCTCTCTCTCTCTCTCTCTCTCTCTCTCTCTCTCCCTCCCTCCCTCCATCATACACACGAAATCTTACTCCAACGCACCTGCAATATGTATTGGAAAAATAATTAAAAAATGCTAAAACCATTTCCACAAAATTTGATACAATTAATTTTAATATATATTTACTTTTAATAAAATATATAGTTTAATCATATTCAGATGGGAGTATGTGCATTATTTTAATAAAAATTTAAAGAAAGAGAACAAAGGAGGTAGAAAGAAAGTGTCAATATGAACGAACGAGAGAAAACGAAAGAGAGGGAAAAAAAAATAGAGAATGAGAGCTTGAATGAGATAGGATTGGGAGGGGGAGGGGAGGGGGTGGGGTAGAGCAATAACGTGTAATAGATATGGAGAGAAAATAGTGAGCATGTTGCGGGGGTCCGATGTACGGTTATATGTAAAAGAAAAAATGATAAAGTCCACAAGACGAGTATCCATTATGAATGCAGAAATATAAATACGTAACTGTAAATGAGCTATCAATGTTATAATAAATCTTTTAATTACAGATTTTATTCTCTATTAATGTCATATCAAAAGAAAAAATTTAGACAAACATAATATAATATATATTTATATATATACATATTGATAGAAAATTTCGTAAAATTCACTTGATATACAAGTTAATTCAGTATATCATATCAATATAAAATATGTATAATTAATATGTATAATATAAAAAAAAAAAAAAAAAAAACTGTATAAATCATTATAAATGTTTTGTTATAAATACGATAGTTAAATAATTACAACGTAGTTTTTATATTCACATATATAGGCGCAAATTTATGATGCGTGAAATAAAATTATCAACTCGTGAAATGCGAGAAAAATCTCAAGATTTTCAAAACCGAAAGATATATCTGTTTAAATTTGCTGTAAATTGTGCAACAGTTCGAAGGTAAAATTAAACTCTAAAAGCAAATGTATTTGCACACGACTATGTATTTCATATAAGCCGTATATTTACAGATGATACTTATAAGAAGAAATATTTCTGCCCTTTTGGTACTTCTTACTGGGCGCATACGCATTACATGTGCCACAGTGGTTCTTTAGCCCTGTATTTGTGTAGAATCGTAAATATTATACAAAATATTTGTATTTGTGTTGCAGCTGATAAGAACGAATCCGAACCAAGTCTTCATTCACTACAGTGCTATAAAATTTTACATTTCTGTTATAATGTACGATAAATTGTTGATCGAATACTTAAATAATAAGTCTTTCAACAATAATGTTCTACTACTGTTTAGACTGTCCTTTCTCGAGAATATGATACAGTAATACGTATATTAGTTGAAATTAATTTTTTTGATAATTTGTCGATCGCTTCGGGCTTTGCAGAATGCAAAATAATATTATTTTGAACGAATAACCGCAATATTATAATATTTGCTTTATCAATTTACAGTTTTAACAACGTATTAAAAAATGTTATCGACTTTTATCGTTGTATTTATTTGATAAATCCAGTTTTAATTTATAATAAATTTGGCTCCACTTACATTTTTTTAAAAAATTTTCCAAACCATCTGTTGCTTTTTAATCATCATAAGATGCACATACTTACATTATCAAACCTACGCGCTACCATAAATGAAAGAATTATGTATTGAAACGAGATTTCGTTGTCGCATTAGTACGGAGCTCGTGACATGTGGATAGCTTATAAAAATATATTTGTCGAAGCAATTTCCGTGGGTGGGTTGGCTGGTGGGGGAGTAGGTGGAGGTTGTGGTTGTGGATGGTGAAGGCCAAAAATAAATAGCACAGAGAGGAAGGAATCGTAGATAATTACTATGTCCAGTGTGTCGAAAATCAAGGAATTAAGGACGGAGGATAATAGGCGAGTGAGTTTTCGATTAACAACAAAACGATCTTCTCGACCTACCGACAATTCTACTATCTTATTTGATAAATTCATTTATAAAATCGCTTTCATTATAATATTCATTTAATAATAATAATAATAATAGTCATAATAATAATAATAATAATAATAATAATAATAATGATGATGATGATGATGATGATGATGATGATGATGATGATGATGATAATGATAATAATGATAATAATGATAATAAGAAGCGAGAGGCAGGCAGAGAAGCTCTTCAAAGCAGCGAAAACAAGTCGACTTATTTTATTACACTTTGCGGCTAGCTTATTTCATTACACGTTCTCTTATTTATTCGATAGTTTTATATTATAAATTCGAAGCAATATTCTAAATTAAAAGGTCGGTTTCGTGCAAATGTACATGTATTGATTTTATGATAATGTAGGTCATTATTATTAACTTATATTATTAAAATAAAGCGTTCCCGGTAACGACGCGTTATTTGGATAATCTTTATCCTGGTCGATCCTCGTTTCCGTCGGCGCATCAAAAGAAACCTTCTGACGCACGCATACATACAGCCGGACAGAAGTGCATGAGAAAGTGCATACGAAGACTTGCACTAACGATAAGTTACGCCAAATGAAAATCTTCGCATGAAAATAAAATTCTCCCCCAATAGAATTCTCATTCTATATTATTCATCATTCTAGAATAAAATTCTCTCTCTATCTCTCTCTCTCTCTCTCTCTCTCTCTCTATATATATATATATATATATATATATATATATATATATATATATATATATGGGCGTGCAAGCGTACGTGCATATTAAAAAAAAATCCATTATCGAAATCTTTAATAATCTTGACGATAAAAATATTATTGTATCATGAACTTACATTTATTTCAAATTCTGTAAAAGTATCGAAGTTTCATGTAATTATAAATTTTTTTTCTACTGCCTTTTTCCCTTTATATATGCATGCATACTATGCATAGTATAGAGAAAGTGGGCGAAAGAGATAAACTTAACGAGGTACGTGGGGGACCGAAGCTTCTTCCGCTGTTCACTAGGCTTTGTATTAAAAAATGCGGATTACCGAAAGGTGCGTAGCAAAATAAATATTTTTCAAAGTTCGCGGGACAGTCACGTATCGCATAGCGTGTAGGCATATGGAAACGATTATAAAATTCGCTTTAGACCAATTCGTTAAAATGAAAGCTCGAAGAATAATAAAATGCACGACACGTGAATATTTGAGTAGAGCGGAAGCTGCTGACAGGACAGAAAGGAGTAGAAATTCTCGGGTAGGAAAACGAAAGAGAGAAGAAGAGCACGTCCAGCCCAGAAGACACAGCGAAGAAAGGCGGACACAGCGAAGAAAGGCGGGTGCCCCTCCCCCCCCCCCAATTCCATACCTCCTCTCCCCTCACCCCATCCTATCCCCTACCCCTCCACCACACCCCCTAAATCACCCCACCCCATCCCATCGCCAATTCCATCGCCCACCCGGACTCGCCGTCCATCTTTTCGAGGCCTCGAGTTACGAGGAGCTCGCGTAAGCGTCGAGAATGCCGTACACCGTCCCCGAGATTCCACAAGCTCCTGCAAGCTTCAAAGATTCACTCGCCGGTATTAAAATATCGCACTACGGGCGGAACATTCAAAAATTCCGGGGCGTGGGACGGCATCCGAGGAAAGAAGGAAGTAAGAAATAAAAAGATGCGGCGGGCCTCTGCGCGATATATAAAAGTGTATGACGTGTAAAAGAACAAAGAAGGTCGAAGAATGCCGAAGGTGAGGGCGAAAGATTTTCCTCACCTGGAATATCTTAAGGAGGATCGTCGCACGACACATTTTCACTGAATTCTTTCTGCCCGGTACGACGGGAATTTCGCTGAGATCTGTCTATCTCAGCCAGCGGTATGGGGTACGGCGGGTGGTGGGTCAACGAGGGATGGGTAGCGGTTGGGGTGGGGTGGGGGGATGGATGACTCGCATCTTATCGCTATGCCATACTACCCTTCACCAAGATATTATTACATATTTAAGGTATTACGGTCCTGGAAAGTAGAGGCGTATATCTTCCATAATGTACTTGGTTCTTGATCATGACTGATGTACGTATGAGTGTGCGTAAGGCTTCATCGCTCGACCGAATTCGCCTTCATTCGCTTCTTTATCATTATTCAATATGATATTTACTTCTATCCCTTAAAAGATCTTGCATAATGTTTTTGCAAGCTCGACAATTTATACATTCTTGCTTTGGTCTATGTTATTCGGTTCCATTGTATGCCGCGAAAAAGATGGAGATTGCGTGTGTGCGAAGATATATTCTTATAGGTGAAATAGTTTTCGATTTTCTCTCGCGTGCAATTACAAGTCGACTTGCTTACGATACTTGCGCGTCTACTGCGTAGTTCTCATGCATTTATAATACAGACACGATGGACGACTAATTTATAAAACTGTTGATACAGTGTTTTAAAGTAATTACAAACCATAAGTTTATCTTTTTGGAAAATTGAAATGTATATATTACATATGATAACGTCACTTTTCTTATTTATCATGTTAATTATACTTTGATAGAATAATTTTAAGAGGTTATAAAAATAAATAGGCTAAATCAATTTGTATCTATGTGCGCATAAAGATAAAATTTACTTAAACGTGCTATTTTAATTATAAATATTATGAATGTACGATTGAATTACATTTCCCTTGGTTTCATTAAATTCATTAATTTCAATTTATTAAAAGGATAATAAGTGCCATTCGAATAAGCCAATAAATTAATCGAGAAATGAATATTAATTACCATTGCATATTATAAACAATATTTTATTTAATAATCCATTTAATATCTATCTTTAATTATTAATTTATCATATCGTAATTCGCACGCACATAAACATACAAAACGCGCGGCCATTGTACTGCAAAATGTTGTTATAACTTCACGTGTATATAAACGAAGATTTATTAATGTTCAAAAGAGGAAACTTATAATTTTAAACGATTGCGTTTTAAAAACACGAGACTCGCTATCTTTGTACCTCCTTCTTAATAATTTGTTAAATATTCACGCATATCATGCAACATACAGCGATTCATCAGAACATTCAATATCTGAAAAGTTTTGAGAAGGTATAATTTTTAGATTATTGCTCGCGAACATTAATGATAATCATAACGAGAACATTTGGCTAGACATATAATTATTATATCATTACGATACATTATGATCAATGTAAAAATTGGATCATTTTAATTATTAAAAATTGGAACGATTCGTAAAATGTCGTGAAACTTATATACTTATATAATAAATTAATAAGATGTGTATGGTGTAATTGGTGGAGAACCTGTGCCTCGCTAAAGGATTTAAAGATTTTACGATCGAAAGAATGTCCCTCTAGATACTAAGGCAGCATATTGGCAATTATTAATAAGTTTACGACCTGAGTCATCGATCAGCCACATTGTCTCACGTAAAATGTTTGTAAAATCAAGCACGAGGCAATACATCCGTGAGCCACTACTATTCTATCCGTTTGATAGTGGTCCCTTGCGTTTCAACATTAATGTCAGCAAATGTTCCCTTAAGGACGCCCGCGTGCCAGCAAACGTGCACAGGTGCTCATTTATATATATATATATATATATATATATATATATGTATGTACGCACACGTGTAAGCGTTTGTGTCTGTTTGCGTGTGCGCGAGTCTGTATATATATAAACATCAGCCTCTCTTGTTGTTCGATCCCGAAGGATGTTGCATTACTCCGTGTCTTGCATATCTCCGGGGGCGCATGCCAAGCCCATCGTCGACGTCGTTTGCGCATCGGTCTCTACCTCGTACACGCACAGAGAGAGAGAGAGAGAGAGAGAGAGAGAGAGAGAGAGAGAGTAATGGACAAAGAGAGAAGCTCAAAGTACAACGTTGTCTCAAATCTTACTCGTCGGTCTGTGTGGATGGATAGGGCACTTGGAAGGATTCCATTCGGTGCGTACCAACACAGCACAATCCGAGTGGCATACCTTAAGATGACACCCAATTGGTCCATTTCAGCGGGCGCGTATAACCCCGATTTCCCGGGGTCGGAATTAACGGCGGCTATGACATATGGCTTTTCGAGTCAAGTACTCGCATTCTCTACGCGTATTTCTGGATAAGCAGGATAATTCATCGATTTGGATACTCGGTCGGCTAAGATGATATGACATTTGCTTTTATTTTAATGCGCATTGTTACTGCGCTCGACGATTCCTTCTTCCTTTTCTTCGACAGTGCTGTAAAAGTTATTACTTGGAAGCCGCGTAATGTCGAGACTCAAGAGGAGCCTTACGATTTAGCAACACTCGTTTGGAAGTTTCATGCTGCGAGGAGTAATTAAATCGGAAAGCCTTTACATTTCTGTTTGGAGATATGTAGCGATAAATCGATATGTGCGAACATAATAAAATTTCTGATAATATGTAATATCGGCTCCAATGAGAAATAATTGTAATTTATTTGCATCCGCTGTCTCTATCTATTACATGCACGAAGGCACATATCATATTAATTAAAATGAATAAAGCATTGATTAACGAAATTGACACTATTGGATTAATTAAATTTAACGTTAAATAATTTTATATTTAGGGAAAATGTATTTAGAATTGTTTTTCAAATTTATTGAAATATAATTTACCATCATTGATTCGTATTAATTATTTCGTTAGAAGTCGCGATTTTAATGTTATTCGAGATTTTAAATCGCGAAAATCGGGTTGGAAAATCAATGCGAATGAAGTTTAACGAAATTCAAAAGAAAAGCGGGGACGAGCACATCAAAGCAAACCAAATCTAAACTCCTTATAGATCAGCTTCGGAGTGAAAATCGCTATATATATATATATATATATATATATATATATATATATATATATATATACATATATAAAAAAAATAAAAATTCAAATTAAAAATATCGTTCTCTGACACTAAATGTATTTAATAATCAATATTATTTATGTATTTTTAATTGTTATAAGCGCATTTTGCTTATAAATCTTCACACATTTATTCCATTAAATGATTAATTATAATTTTTTTAAACGAATACTTTCCGTCAGATATTTTTCATCATTAATAAAAGGTAATATTTCACGTGCGCCTTGTATGTCCAAAGTAAGAAATATTATAAGCTTAAATATCTCACAAGTGGATAAAAATATTTAGGCCACAAAGCATTGTGTGAGTGTGAGAGAAAATATCTATATATATATATATATATATATATATATATATATATATATATATATATACATATATAAAAAAAATAAAAATTCAAATTAAAAATATCGTTCTCTGACACTAAATGTATTTAATAATCAATATTATTTATGTATTTTTAATTGTTATAAGCGCATTTTGCTTATAAATCTTCACACATTTATTCCATTAAATGATTAATTATAATTTTTTTAAACGAATACTTTCCGTCAGATATTTTTCATCATTAATAAAAGGTAATATTTCACGTGCGCCTTGTATGTCCAAAGTAAGAAATATTATAAGCTTAAATATCTCACAAGTGGATAAAAATATTTAGGCCACAAAGCATTGCCCTGACATTAAACATTAAACATTAGATGTGTTAAATGATCGAATTAGATAATTAATGGTGAATGCCCGATGAGTTTTCCAGACTTTGTACTGTCATTTTCAAAATCGGCCGATTTCAGACTGTCAATGCGTGCGCGTACGCGCACAAAGAGAGCGAGCGAGAGGGAAAGAAAATAGTATAGCTAGGCATTGCGAGGGGAAAGGAGAGGCTGTAAAGATTTCAATACTTCTTGAAGCGATTGTAGCTCGCAGGATTTCTCGCAATGTAATTTATTTACCGCTAAAGCATCTGGACCGGACGGAGAGAAGCAGTAGCTCGTTATCTACAGCATAACGTCCGTGTGTATAATATCACGTCGGTTGATTTACGAGCGCAGCGCAAACGGCTACGGCAGCGTAACGTTGACAAGCCACGATAAGTAAGTTTGCATCTATCGAGACATCAACATTTCCTAACGACTAATCAGTCTGACATAAATTTCCTTTCGTGAATTTGATTAGCTTTACCGAGGTTGAGGATAGAGTGAAATTGCAAAACGGACAGCGTGAGTAAAGCATTGAGAGGGACACGGCGAGAGAGAGAGAGAGAGAGAGAGAGAGAGAGAGAGATAGAGAGAGAGAGAGAGAGTGTGTGTGTGTGTGTGAGTGTGTGTGTGTGCGTGTGTGTTAGAGAGAGAGAACGAAAGAGATTTGTGATAAAGTTAGCGGTAAACTGTTATTCGCTATTTATTACTTTTTCTCTTTCTAATATTACGTATATAATTGATCGTGTATTCATTTCACGTACTTTTACTTCATCGTATTGCTCTTCAATTTAAAAGTACAATTAATTTTACGCAATTAAAACAAGGTTATAATAACTAATATTTATAATCCGTACAGGTTCTCCATGCTTTTCCAAAGTTTTATACGACGTTTTATTTCTTATCTTACAATATATTACACATTGTAATAAATGTTTACTTTATATTTATCTTTCACTTTATATATTGTATATTTGGTAAAACAAATATTCCATTACAAGAGGAAACTGTAACATAATGACGTGTAAATATCATGATTTATCAGCCACTTTCTTACTATAGGCTTATAATATACACACATATATATATATATATATATATATATATATAGAATATTATAAACAGAAAAACATTATTATATACAAATTAAAAATACGCAGGATAATGGAAATTGTATGGTACTTATACTTCCTTATTAAAACCTTAAAAATGAGAGATAAATATAGCATTCCTTCGTATATAAATATTAATTAAATTTAAGCCTTGAAATCATTTTATTGTTAAATTAATTCTTCAATTTTCATAATATGAATTTATAATTCATAACAATTTATAATTTTGTTAATATTATTACGATTTTTAAAAAAATCCTTAAACTTCTTTAGTAATACTTCTTATGAATTGTTATACATAAATATTTCTATATATCTGTAAATAAAATAGGAAATTTAAATTGAACTGGGCAAGTACAGATATGATTATATCGTTTACTCAAATCACTAATATTATTATTAAATTTAATCCAATATACTAATCAATAGTACAAAAGCTAAATGTACAGCTTCAACGAATGTGCAATCGTTACATCATCTACGGAATATGCAAAAATATTTCAATTTATGTTTTCAATGCTTAAAGGCTCTAAATGAAAAATTTACTGCTGAATTGACACTCAATAATATCCATATATTCAATAATTTAATTATATGCCTATAATCTATGTCGATACTATATTTTTCAAAATATTTAAAGTATCTGTGATTAGTTCAATGAAATTTATGCTCTTTCAAACATTGTCTACATCAATAATTTTGAAACACGAAATTCTTATATATTTACTTCACTTATTTATTCTTTATACTATTTACACGAAATTATACAAGGTGGCATAATTGAACTCTATGCTATCATAATATCCTTTTTGTCGATATCCGAATGTTAGAGAAAAAAAAAAAAAATAATAAGCCATCCTCCAGCTACTTTTCTCATCTATTTTCTACCTCGAATTGGCCAATTATGATCTCTCATCGACACTTATGACCTACGCTTTACTCTATATACGACTTAATAGTTTTCTTCGTGCTCGGCGCGTTTATTGTTAATTTAAAGTACCCCGGGCATTGTTTTTCATGCGCGGACAGAGTCGAGAGGAAAGTAAGCCCATGTTTTCCGAATACGAGACATCGAATACCACATCGACGAGCCTCACCGAGGAGTTCATCAAGGCGCTGCGTCTCCTCCACTCGACCGAGGCCGGAAGTGCTGAGGAACTTCGCGGACTATTGCTTACATCGATCGTGAAACGATATGGATCGACAAGAACGACCCTCGACAGGCCCCTGGAATCGGAATTTCAGGACCAGGAGGAGCTGAAAGAAGAACCCGGGCGGAGCTACTTCGCTAACGTCGCTGGAAACGACGAGGATGATAAGGACGAGGTCCCTAGGATTTCTATTCCCGATGAGGGCCAAAACGACAGCACCGTCTGCAAGGTTTTTCCTATAAATCTCCTTTTTATCAAATATCAAAGACTGTTTTCCTTTTCGAAGCGAATTCCTTTTTCACAACTCATCCTAATGTCCCATTAGAATTGTCGGCTTTGTACAATTTATCTTTAATTATCATTACAGTCAACGCACAATAATTAACTTTTCTGCATATGCCTAAAAGCTCTAAAACTAAAACACAACCCGTCTGTAAATAATAATAAATGTAATGTTATTAATAAAACAGGAATTGTTGTTAGTATCTTAATTAACCACGACATTGGTTTTACTAAGTAGTTATGTTAAGGATTTTATATTCATTTACAAAACTTTAGCAATTGTTTAAGATTATTTTACTCGTAGTAAAAAGTATTAAAATTAGTAAAGATTCTATATTTGCAGAAATTTTTTCGTACATTCAATTCAATTTACAAAAAAAAGTTTGTAAAAACAGTGGCATCGATTGCTTCAAACGAATTAAATTGTTATACCATAGCATAGTAACGTATTATCATTCAAGATTCGGTAATAATATGAAATAATGCCAGAAATTTTTCTACCAAAGTAATTTATGTATTAGATATTACATCAAGTTAAATAAACGTGGAAATTACATTGATCTTCTGTATTTTAATTATAATATTTTTCATTTTCGTTCTCTTCCTTATATACATATGATTTTTAATTTATGTAAAATATATGAATTTTATAAAGATTTTCATAAATAATATAAATAACACATTAAAGCATATTAAAATAAATAAAAAAAATTTTTTAAAAAAAAAAAAAAAAAAAAAAAAAATAATTATCAATTAGTAATTTAACATGTGTACATTTAACAGTAAAATGTTACAATATATTTTAACGTTATTGTAGTTGCGCTGCAAATATCAATAAACATATTTATTGTAAATATATACAGCTATTAGATAATAATAATCCTTTATCATATATTGATTATACATCCACATATATTTATTTATAAATATAAATTTTAAAGATAAATATTTTGGTTGCATATTTTTTTTTTTTTTTTTTTTTTTTTTTTTTTTTTAATTAAAATAATGAAATCGCTAGCAAACAGCTAACAAACATTGTCTCTCGATTGAAATTTCTTCGTACGTAGTGTAGTGTATCGATAATTTGTTAAATCAAATTTCATAGTACGCAATTCCAGTTTGATATTATTACTGCTTTATACGTGAAATTAATTAATTTGTTAAATGAATGTTCATTTCCTGAAAAATGCATAAATTCAGTTAATTCGTTTATAATTAAAATAACTGCTTTGAGAATGAAAAATATTGCATTTCTAAAATAGGCGTATAAAAATAGTGCAGCAACACAATTTTTGTACACTTTAACATTATCGGCATTTTACAAGTGCATAATACAGCCTGTTTAAGGAATTTTTCCATTCATTTCTATGATAAAAACTGTATGCTAAACTATGATAAAAAAAAAAAAAAAATCATGTATAAATATAGAAAGACGTCGTGTATTAAAATAAGTCATTAATGTTTATCGGTAAACATGTGCGTGTGCACATTATGAAAAAGTAAGCTCTGAAAATTGTTTCCCGACTTTTCGTTATAAAAGAGCATTATTTATGACTATTATTATTATTATATTTTATATGGCGTGTGCAAAAATAAAGTTTTGCATCGTTTCAAGTGACCGTAAACGACAAAGGCAAACTATTTTGTGCATAGCTCGGTGTCACTGTGGCTTTGTTACACTGCTATGTACCGAGAAACTCGAGTTGGTAAAGTTGTGTCAACTGCAGATACAATATGATGAAATAATAGTTTGCATAGTACACCGTAAATGTTTTATGTACTTGTATTATCCCTTTTGCCCTTAATTCAAGTGGTAAAATGTTCAAATGTAGCCCCAACGTACGGGGTTTAATCATTGCTCAAATGATAACGATAAATCGCCTACAATTTCTATATTTCATTATCCAAATATCTATCAATTTATTATGGGAGTTTTATAGTTTTGTAATGACGATTAGTAAACGAATGCAAATAATGTTAATGTAATATATAATGTTTAAGTGGATGTTTCTTTCCACTTTGTTTGAAGGAGAGAGAGAGAGAGAGAGAGAGAGAGAGAGAGAGAGAAAGAGAGAGAGAGACTGAAGTAAAAATTACTCGAATAATTATAATGTTAATATGACAAAAAAAAAAAAAAAGATAATAAGTCCCGATAGCGTTGGAAAATCTCTAATTACGCTTGAAAATCATTTAACGATTATTTATGTTTATGCATGATTTTATTAAATACATGGTTACATGAAATTTCAACATTATTCGTAACGTCTGATTATGGCTCATAAATATGCAAGGAATGCTTTAGCGAACGAACGTTAACATTGAATTCATTTTAATAATTATTGATTAGCTGCTACAATATAAACGAGCACATAAAATTTATTGATGTTTCAAAAGGTATGTAATGTCTCGGAATTCGGTCCACTGATACTACTTCAATGTCAAGAGTGTCGAGAGCTTTATCATCCACTCTGTCATCAGCCACCAATAACTGACGTAGACGTTCACAAACTCGATTTTCTTTGGTGGTGTATGGAATGCGAACGAAAAGCATCGCTACAAAGCAACGCAACAAAAGATGAAATTTTGTGCAATTCAACGTGGATTCACGGCAACTAAATAAATTAAGCAGCCAATGAAACGATTAAAAATGAAAAATGAAAAATGAAAAAATGAAAAAAGAAAAAAGAAAAAAGAAAAATCAATTTCTTAAATTGCCTAGAAAACAGTAGAAAATGCTCGAGCAGACGGAACATTTTTTTATTTATTTGTATAATTTTATTTTCACTGATTTATTAGCATAATAATATTGAATTTACAATATGTACATTAAATAAAAGTTGTCTTTCGTTGAAAATGTAACATAGGAGAAATCCAAATAAATAATAGTGATAATGAATTAACAAGCTTTAACTTTCATACTATTAATTATATTCTCTTTAATTCTATGCAAGAAGAACATAATGAACGAATCGTTGATTATGATTTTATGAACGCGTATCAAGTAGATTAATAAACGTTTGCAAAGCAATACTTTTATCTTTCATAAACGGCGAAATGTCATTATAATCATTCCAAATTAAATTTGAATTTTTGTTTAATAATATGAAAAACAATCTTACCAAATATTATTTTAACATTGTAATATTCTATTTGGTTCTCACAATATTTTCATTGAACTATTGCAATTCGTTTAAATTCCTTTTAAACTGTAGTATCATTGTAGTATTATTAGATACTAGAAATGCATATTATAAAAACGTCCACGTGTAGTAAAACATGCAGTGGTAAGAAAACAACTTTTTAGAGAAATTATTAAGTAACTGATAAATAATAAAAATTCTGTATCACATACAGTAGTTATTAAAGTTTTCCGTCGCACTTCCCAAGTGAAAAGAATATTAAAAAGCAAAGAACAGAAAAGAACATTAATTTACAATATCTCAGTTCCCTTTAACTTAGCATATCAGGTCTATAAATCTATATTATTAATTTTATTTTTCGCTGCTCAAACTCTAAACGAACAAATACTCAAAATTAATAATTTTTCTCGCCAACTTTTATCTAGAGAAATAATTCCTAATAACTTCACTATCAATCAATATCATCAATATTTATTAAATTTTTTATCTATTATTTTTACCTATTATCGTGTTAAATGTCGTGTTGTTGTGTTGTTAAGATACTAAATATGAAAAGAATAATTGTAAAAAGTAGGAATAAGAAATAATTAAAAATAATACTGCCTGTTTTCGTCAACAACATAAAAAACATAATGGCTTAAACGCCTCTGAGAATTCAAAAGTTACAAAACAGAATTTCGCGATAAAGCGCCATGGTATAACAAAGCACTAAGAAATTGGAACGCGAGCTAATCAAGACAAAATCCACGAAATTTATGAAATTAGCTGAGTGGCACTGAAGGACAAAATAACGAGAAACTAGAGAAAAACGAAGTGAAGGTATTTTTTGCTTTACCTTTTGCTCTCTTATCGTGAGATCCACGACTTTTGGGGCAAGTTTTACAAGAAATTTTTATTCACAAACGCAATCGATTAATAAGCCTTATTGATTTCATTTTCATTAATATTTTTCTCTTATTGGATGCTTATATTTTTTTTTTTTATTTTTTTTTTTTTTTTTCCCGAGTCAGAAATGAATAGTTAAACAGACAGCGCCTATTGCCGGAAATAAACTTTGCTAAAACATATAGATATACCGACAATACTTATAGTGTTGTTAATTGATTTCTTTTTCTCGAAATGCAAAACAATGCAACTCGCGTGGTTTTGACAATTTTAACAATGAGAATATAAAATGAAATTATCGCTAAAGTAGAATTTTTAATATATGCTTGGATAACGTTCGTTTATACGATACTTGTAATTTAACGTTTTACATAAATTATAATTAATTATTACCGAATGATTTGAAAAAAGAGGGAAATATTTGCTATAATAATATAGAACTGAAATATAAATTTAACAATATTTATTTGCATAAATTGAAACAAAATAAAAAGATATATATATATATATATATATTGGGAAATAGAAAGAACAAAAGTATTAAAAATAAACGAATTTTATTATTGTTTATATTTCATAATTCTAATAACTATATTTATATCCACTAAATATATAAAAAATAATTCGGCAAAATTTAATAATTTTTGAATGTTTATTATATAGATATCATAATACATGAAAGGTAAAAAAAGAATATTGAACTAACAAATTTATTTATCGGTATTAAACAGGTAAAAAAAAATCTTGTCAATATAAAATAAAATATATATTCGTAAAATGGAAAAGAAAGATTTATAATAATAATAATAATGATAATAAGCGAATGTAGATTAAATATTAAATACAATCCTATATTTAATGTCAATAATACAATTATAAATTTTTTATCTTAACTGTTTTCAACGAATACAAATAATTATTTGTATTAATTCCTTGAAGTTATCGATTTTTTTTCTTTGAAATTTTTTTTTTTTTTTTTTTTTTTTTTTTTTTCATCGCAAAATAAGAAATACATTTATTATATTTGGCCTTTGCAATATAAAAATTAATGATAAACAGGTACATTAAAAACAACATAATGATTATTTATTTCAAAAGACTTTAATGCATTATTAAAACATAATATGTTCATAAAAATTTAAGTTAAATAATATGATAATAAATAATTTTCAATAATAAAGGGTTAAATAAAGAATAAATATTAACAGTGTAAAGCATTATTCAACAGTCGTACAATTTTATTTCATATTATTAAAATTACTTCTGAATTTTATAATATAATGAATAATTGAAGTAAAATAAATTTCTATGTATCATGTATTATTCACACTTGCATTTTTACATTTTATACGTGATGTACCAATAAAAGTACGTTCTATATAAAACCTAATGAACGAGCAAATAAAAATACAAAGTGTTAGAAAACCTTCATTCGTTAGCCTCGTAAAAAGTTTGCTGTCACGAGAGAGATAGAGAAGCATAGCGAGGGAGTTGTTACTATTATATGACATAAAGGTAGGTGCGGAATGACATTTATACTTATTGCCTAATTCTACATTTAATCTTAATGTATTTAGTTTCAGATAAATCATAATTATTTTTCGCTAGAATGATTAATTGAATGATGTCGACTCAATTATTATGATCAATTCGAAAAATTTTACGTTTACACTTGCCGTTAAAATTTTTACAAGATGTCCATATTTTACATATAGTCATTAAAATACTTATTGCTTCAAATGATATTTTTAATACGCACTTAACAATTTAATTTTCACTTATAAAATGGAAGCCAAATGTTAAAATAATTAAAATGGCATATATTTATACGATGCACATTCCAATTACATTTAGTATCAAATGAACAATAATATTTTGCTTCAACATACATTTTTTATAACAAACTAATAGCACAGGGTACTACTTATATAATAAAAACACTTCCAAAGACTAGAATTTTTTAAAAAAACAATATTGATAATTAAAATAGAATTATTAAAACTTTTTGATTTTTTAAATTTCCTAATAATATAATAAACGAAGACACTAATGTATTTTTACATTGTATGCGCATTAGACATTGTAAAAAAAAGTACGTTATGCGTATGGATTATCATTAGTGCATCACTTGGCACTTGAACAATATATATATACATTAAAATCTCGTATCTTCGACAATCGTCGATTATTGTTTTATTATAAATACAATATACGTAATGTACATAACATTTACAATCGATTGTTACAACAAAGTCTTAACTACTTTTACTGCTTACCAAAGTGTTTACGTAAAAGAAATTTAAAAAATGTTTCTATTAACAATCGTTAATAAGTACTTGAAAACTTTTATAATATTAAATTTATATTTATATCATTACGTTGATACATTAATTAAATATAAAAGAATTTAAATGGGAAAAAAAAAAAAAAAAAAAAAAAAAAAAGAGAGAAAAGAAAAAACATACAGACAATGTAAATAGGATCTTTTCGGCAATATTTTTCAGGCTATCCAACAGTTACGTAAATAATATTTCATTTTGATTTTGCTTCGTTATAAGCAATAATCTGTAGTGGTTTTGAGAGATTTTGAAAAAAAGTATTAAAAAGTGAATTTGCATTTATCAAAATATAGAATTATCTTATTGGCTGGTTGATATACATATATAGTTGAGTCGTATCAAACTCTACAAATATTTTATCAACTAATTAAAACATATTTTGACAGTTTTAAACCTCTTAAATACATTGGCTGATTTTATTATTTTAACGCGTTATTATCACGTAATTTATCGGTGAATCGCAATCTCTCTCCCAACATCTTCAATATCTATTCATTCAATTCAATTTTAATCAAGTTTAATCGAGATAAATTAGAAGAGCGAGTATACCGAACGTTAATTTTCTACAAATAATATTTTGAATGCACTAAAGACCAACGGTCGTTCAATATTACAAGTGCTCTATTCCATTTAATTTCTTATTATACGTGCTCCACTTTAATTTTTTTGCCTTTACACGATTAATTTTTAATTTTAGTTAACAACTTTGATGATATGACATACAACCGTTTAAAACCGCGATCGTTTAATCAAATCCTTTATCAAAGCATTTCAAATTTCTGAGATCAATTGGTCAAAGCTTTTAATTCGTCTTCTATTCAACTAATATAAATTTAAACTAGATAATTAAAGCCGATAAATGTTCCAATGACTAGATATCATATCGACTAGAATCCTTACGCTTAAATTTCTGCTTACTTCCTTTAACATTGTTCTCAGACAAATTCAAATTGCACTTTACATCTCACACAAAAATGCTACTATGAAAATAAGGTAAGCATTTTAAATTTATTGAATTACAAGACATATTTCTTATTTCGCTAATAATTAATTACTATAAGTTTTTTTGCTACTAGTGTCGATAGCAAAAAACCATCGCACTACAATTACATCATCATCGAATACCATGGAGTATTATTATATCACGCCTCCCTTATCTGCTGCTGCGTATGTGCATGGTACAATTGCTCTTCAGTGATTTCTGTCTTGAAAAGTTCTTGTATTTACCGTCAATGGTAACAAAGAATCTCAAATTCCAACATATTTTGAAAGTAGAAGTAGAATATTGCATAAAGACAGATATCGTGTGCAATTTCATACGATGATGTATGTAAAATTTTGTTCTTTTATTAATCTCCTTTAATTGCGTTTAAACCATTTCCTACGACGAGCTGATCCACAGGAAAATCTAATATGACAGTAGCATGAAATGCCATGTTTGCTGAAGCTATCACATACTCGCATAAAGAGAACCAACTAAATGCTGTTAAAATATTAAATTATGTATTAGTATATTAGTCTCAATGTTATATTTCACAGTAACTATTATATTAATCGTAGTAAAAAATTATGTCAATTACTTATGAAGGTAAAATGCAAGTTCAAAATTTTATGTGATAAATAAAATAGAAAGTAGCTTAGTGCATTAAGAGTTTCGAACACATTGTAGAGTTTATAACGACATTTAAATTTTCTCATACGAATTAGTTAAAAATTGCTTTGTTCTAATGTTTTCTAATCAATCATAAAATTTATCGTACAAATTATTAGCTATACGATAAAAAATTTAGCTAGAACTGCATGGAAGAGTTACACACTGAATTAATAATAGTATTAGCAACAGTCATGATGAGATGTTCTTACCCAGATCGTGGCACAATAATCGATGCTTCAAGAAGAAAATTATAAGGCCCACGGTGCTAACCATGCTTGTTGCAAAAAGGATTTGTTTGTACTGCAGACTTTGTGCATTTGGGGTAATTAAGCGACCTAATCTTACAGCTATCAGCATGTGTGTGAGAGAACTTATCATGAAAACTATAAAGGTTTTCTCGTGCACAGCTATCAAGAAAAGGTACACAGATTAAAACATTTGAATTTATCCTTCTGCCTAATTTGCTTAATATTGCGATAGATAAAGCATTGGCTCTTCGCTTAGCATGAGCAATCGATAGTTTCTTACTTATTTTTATACAATTTCAAATATATTTTTTATTTTCTCCTTAGATTAATACATACACAGATTTACAAATAAAGCACAAATTCTTTAATAAAACTATAAAACTGTTGGAGATTTTTAAAAGGCATTTTATTGTAGCTCTTAATCAAATTTGCGTTTTAATTTAATTTAATATCAATAAATGTTAATTAGTATTTATTGCAACTTGCCATAATTTTCTTTATTAGAAATATAGGTGACGCCGCATAGAGCAGCGACTTCTGAAATATTCAACCAGTAACAAAGATTCAAAAGCCTGGATCCTTGTAATCTTTTACGCACGTTCTCAATGGTCTTGAGAATTTTATGATAAAATGAATAATAAACACTGGCTATTAGTAGACGTGGTCCAATATGAAGAGCAATGCTCACGCGCCACAAGTATCTTTGAGGCGATACCCCAGTAATAGCTGATATCGAAGGAAGAACATTATATACCTAGAGAAGTTATAAACAATATTTACCAAATTGCACGTGCAATTACATTAATGTAATTGGAGAATATCAATTAATGATTTGAATTTCAGCGTGTCGGGTATTTAAAATATTTGTTATTGCACTGATATTCGTCTAAGTAAGCGAGAAACATATATTTCAAATATTCAATTGCCATTAAATTACATACAATTTCATTTTAAAATCTAAATTGCCATCGCCAATGTTTATACATGAAAATTTCTTACCCTACAGTGCGTTTCATGGATGTCATCTTGTTGATATATGTAGGCTGTGACAAAACAAAATAACAAAGTAGTGAGTGGTATGGAAACCGTGACTATACACAATTTTCGAAAAGGTACCACCAAATATATGGAACTCTTGCTGCCTACGACATTATTAACCTCCATGCTCTATATGTCTTACTTAAGTCGATTGATCACACAGGAACTTAAATTATCACCCAGTATGATAAATACAAAACCATGATTGGTTTTTTAAATCGTAAGTCTTATATCCATCGCTTCCATCTTTTAATATTAGTCACTCAAATGGCTGGCATCTTTGTTTACAAGAATATATACCTGAAAAAGCAACGGCACCGCTATCATTAATACTCTGCAATGCAGACATTATAAATTATATGGTATTAAAGAATTTTAAATAACAAGCAAGTAACAACCTAATAATGAAACAAACAATACCCTACGCTGCATCGGGCTACAGTCAACTGCAATTTAACATACAGAATCTCAATTTACGAATTGTTTGGAATAATTTATAAAAGCTTGTTACCAAGCTGAATCATTCGTTACACGCATTTAACATCTTTATTACTCTCATTACACTCGAACGAATTATTACACTTTATCGGTTATGAATTAAAAACATTAACGTGAAAGGCTAAAAAATCGATCTACGTTCAAGCCAATTCGTACAAAATTGATTTCTGCGCCAACCCAAATGAGCTATTAAAATACCATTTAGGCTACTAAACTATAAAAGCTAATAATATAAGCTCGAATAAAATCCAATAAAATCCAATCAAATCATGCGAAATCGTATCGATTACATCACGAAAGCATTAATACAATTATTACAAAACCAGTGAAACGCTTCAAATGCTTTTGCATCGAGTCCCAAGCAATGCATACGTAAAATAAAAGATGCAGCGGGAATGATAATGAATGGACGTTTGAATGAAAAAAAAAAAAAAAATTGACACTAGTAGTACGCAATGCCGAGGTGATGCGGCATTCCCACGCAAGAGTGCGAATCATTTTCCGATCGAAGATTCGTTGGTTGTCGCGCGCCATTCCTAGGGAGGTCTTGCACAAAAGGTCAATGCCGCGGCATTAATTTTTTTATATCACATAATATGGAATTTGTTAAAATGCCCACGACGTCCCGCCACATCGCGTACGTTAAAGAAAACTTTTCTTACTTGTGAGACGAGGATGGAGCGAGCACTTTCGAATAGTCCTCCACCTCCACATCGAAATTCGATATTATAGAAAACGAAAACTGTATCCCTCTACGACCTCCTCTCTTTCACTCTTTTTCCCATTTCGTGCGACATCTGTGCGAATATTTCCCAGAGAAAGACCTAAGTGCGGATCATCGTTGGAGTACGCGCACTTCGTGCTCCGCGGAGGAGACGATTTATAAGGTTATGTTGCTGTTGGCACTGTTTAGTGTAGTGAGCGCTACTCATTACTATTTTCGTACTACCTCTAGGGGAGATATTTTTATTTTTCATTAGCGTTATTTGATTATAACATTTAATTTGACGTAAGTTCGATAATAAGCGAACCATCCATCGTCATTTAAATCACGCACTAAAGGTTAATTAGGATGCAGTAGGAGCCGGATCCGAGACTAAGCCAGTAATCGCCTTTTAGCAAACAATTTCTTTATCACTAATTTATCTTTTCCTTCTTTTTTTTTTTTTATTCGATACAAATAGAGCACAGATTTATTATGAATTGGTATTGAACTAGTGTGCGTAAATTTCATCAACGACTCGCATTCGTCAGCCTGTAATTTTATTCAACATTATTGACATAAAAATATCGGCACCCGTGACCCGTTATTTATTACCATTTGCGCTACGATATTGTGCGGCAATTAACGTATTATTCAAGTGCTTTATCTACATATTAAAGCTTTTTTGTAAAGGTCGACGAAAATTGTGCAAACACGAGGAACGATGTCAATGTCGCGCATACATGTCGACTTTTTCAATTTTTTTCAATTCGTCAAATGCCGTCTTACGACACGTGAATCAAGGCTCGCGAGCGTCGTCTCCCAAGCGAATGCGCACACTTTTTATAAATTCCGTTTACAAAGATAAGGTTAAGTTACATTGCCATCGAATTTGATCTCCTCCTCCTCTTCCTCCTCGCCGTCGCCATCGCCCTCACCCTCACCCTCTCCTACGCCGACAAAACAAAACTGCGTTTCAGTCATCGATTTCGAATCCGTAATAAAGCGCCCGAGAATTCTCTAGGTTAACGCAAAAACATAATGCAGGCACGCAACCAATTGATAAGTGCGCGAGCGCGCGCACGCACGTACACGCGCACGCAGCTACAAATACAAGACATTTCGCCGCTTCGCGAACAGGACCGCTTACGTGCGTACGAGAGATGCAAATTAGCTTTCGATATTCAAATTTTGATATTATTGGCGCTGTGACGCCCCGGCCTTATCCTTATGAATGTCAAGCCGGACTCGCACGAGAGCGTCACACGAGCTTTGCAACTGGAAAAGGGTTTGTTTTGAACTCGTGTCAAAATAGAGCCAAACTGCCCGAGAACTCCGAGCCTTTGCGACATACCTGGAATAGACGTAAAAAAAGGGTAAAAAAGAAGAGTCCGTTGCAGCCTTGAACTCGAGCGAGCAGCAGGACATGTGGATGGACGAATGTGGATAAACAAACTAGGGAGCCAACCTCGTGAAAAGTAGCCTCGTTCGAAAGAAATTTTATTTACAGTCATTAAAAAGAGAGGATAAAAAATGGTGGTACTCTGAGGCTATAGAGCGAGAGAGGGGGAGAGGGAGAGAGGGAGAGAGAGAGAGAGAGAGAATTGCCTAGGCCATAAAGTATTTTAAGGGCGCCAAGGCTAAAGCTTCGACCGCCAGCGGCGGCGATGAGGTGGTTGCGGGCGACGGGGGCGCGGGAGGGGAATGTGCGACTGGGGGGGGGGTGGTTTAAGGTAAGGATAAAGGCATACGAGTGCGTCACTCGAGAGGCTCTCAAGGTGGCATTGTTTTCGACAACCTGTTGCTGTGGATGCTGCACCGCAGGAGCAGCGGGCGTTTTCATCATGGCCGACCGACCGATTTACCTGTGGCGGCGCGTCGACCCTAACCCCGTCCCTCCCGCTACTCTGCCCCGGCGGCGCTCATTATTCCGCGTGCCTCATCGTAACTCTGCGTTTATTTCATTCAGAATTAGACATCGCGAATTCTCTTGGGCCGCCAATTTTTTCCAAACCCCTCACAACTTAGTCCCTTTGTTCGTTCGCACTTTGCGCGGCCGCGATCTACTCGGATCGGTGCTCCTCTCGCACTACGCATCCGAATAATCTGGTCGGTCGGGCCCTTCCGGTCTCCTCTTTTTAAACCTCTCTCTCCCTCTCCCTCACCACGTCTATCTGTCCCTCTCACTCTGTGTATATCCATCTCTATCTGACGCTCTTTATCTCGCGAGCACCGGCAGAACCTTTACCTTTCTCCGACCTCTCTCCCTCCCTCTCCCACCGTCTCGTTCTCTTTCTCTCGCTCACTCTCTCTCTCTCTCTCTCTCTCTCTCTCTCTCCCTCCGTGGCAGTCCGTGGTGTGCCGCTCGCCGCCAGTCTCTCTCCCCTCGTCGACCCCAACGAACCTGTTGTCCGGGCAGCCTCGCGCTCCTGCGGCATAATACACGTTTCGCAGTCTGCGTCTCCGTATACGCATGCACGCGCGTCCGCTTCGTTCTCTCTCTCTCTCTCTCTCTCTCTCTTACACGTACTCACACGCGGCTGTTCCTCTTTCACTCCCTCGCCCCGTCTCACTCTCCCTGATTCTCGGTCATCCTCGTGCGGTAGGCAGGTGTGCGCGCATCTGCGCCAACACCGCGAGACGAGAATCGGCATAGGCCACGGGTTGTAATCCTCCTGGATAAGCTCCTGGTGCCGCCCGCCTCCCTACATGTATTGTGCGCGTGTGCTTCAGCCTGTTGGATCTGTTGTGTGTCGTTTCAATCGCGCCTCGCTATGAGCGCCGGACGGGACTGTTCAGAGTCCAGGTTCATCCCGCAGGCAATGCAATGGTGGCGAATTTAGGAGAGGAGGAGGCTTTACGCGGAGCCGAGGAAGGACCTGGAGAGGGCGAGGTAAGTTGTCAGAAGTGAAGCACGAGGAGTTTCAAAGAGTTTGATGGAGGAATGAGCTAACTCGTGGCTCCTTTGCTGGCATTTATTTTGTGTACAGTTAGGTCGGATGTGAGATAGAGAATTGGGGCGAGTCGTCGATGCTCGTCTCCTTCGATTATCCGTCGGGGACGAAGCTTAATAAGTGAAAGTAACGGGTTATGGAACTTAGGGACTGGAAATTAGGGTAAGAATTCAGGGGAATCTTAACCGTGGCTTTATTCGCCTGGAATCTTCTATATTTTTTATCGGCACGCAAACGATTTAGCTGCAATGCCGTTTCTGCAACGATTAAATGATCGTAATGCGATCTTGGCCCACTTGTCGCCCTTATTCTTTCATACGATGTATATAAAGGTAACGTTATTTAGAGTGACACACGGAGAGAGAGAGAGAGAGAGAGAGAGAGAGAGAGAGAACGAAGCGGGATCGTTCGAGCAAATTTAAAGAAAAGAGAAGAAATGAAATAAATCGCCGAGAATGCCGATAAAGTGCCAGCAGCGTTATGGTGTGGAAAGAAGCTTGACATTGGGAATAAAAGATGCATGTTTGTAAACAATGTTATGATTAATAAATGTTCGAGGAATAAAATGAGATAAGCGGAAAGTCTTGTAGAATATTTGTTTGCATTTTAATCGAAAGTTGTCGCACTAATAGATAAGTAATCACTGCTAATAAATGTGCCTCTGGTAGGTTTAGGATACTAGGCATTGTGATGTCTGGATATTGTGATAGACGAAGGATATAAAGAGCGACAATAAGAGAAATAATTTTCATTTCTCACGGAAGCGATTCTTACGAAAAATTGTCTTATTTTTAACTTGTCCAACGTTCATCCGGCAATAAGAATTACTGCCTTGTAATAGAATACAATCCATTCATTGCGGCTAAAGATGAAAAAAAAAAAAAAAAAAAAAATGTAAATAGACAATGGCGAGCCATCTATTTAGGATTTCGTAATATCTCAATCGTTGGTCGATCTATAATTTATTTATTGCCGAATAATCGTACAGTTTTTCCTTGGTTCTCTTTCTTCTGTTTTACTCTTTTTTTTTATCCCCTTCCCCCTCTCATATATATTTAATTATATATATAATAATTTACGCTGTTTAAAAAATGAACTCGCGAAATATAATATAAAAGGCCATTTCGCAATGCTCTGCGGAATTTAAAAGTACATTATTCCGGTGTCCTCGTGGGCGCCAATTTGAAAAACCAGCGGCATTTTTCTCTCGGAAGAAATATTTCGATATTTTATTATCGTAAAACTTGAAAATTACGTCAATGCCATTCTTCGACAGCCTAATAATACCAACAGGCGATAGTAGTATTTATTTTGAAAAACGAAGTGTCACGTAGATTATTTTCACCGTAGCCTCCCCCCCCCTCCCCTCCCCCCTGCCCCCACAGTCGCTATCCATACGCAATGCACAAATACAATATTTCAAATAAGATAGATTTTTATGAGAAATTTTTGTGAGAAATCGAGCGATCGAAAAAAAGGCAAGAAGACGAAGAACAAGAGGAAGAAGCAGATGATAAAGAAGAAGAAGAAGAAGAAGAAGAAGAAGAAGAAGAAGAAGAAAGTCAACGACAACCGTGGGACATTCCGGGTTTACGTATAAACAAACAGGGCGATTCAAAAGTTTGAAAAGCGCGTTGATTCACCTTGAGACTCCAAACGAGCCATTAAAAGGCTCGAATATCATAAAACAACTCTGGTCCTATACCGATCCACATAGATCCGCAGGCTCCTCCGAGGGCTATTTATTTATTAGTTTGAAGTGAGGCGGGTGCCGACATTGTCGACGGAGTAAAATTAATGGAGACAAAATTAACGGGTGTAGGACGTCAGGATTCGATCGCACGCCACTCCTCATTGTTTACAAAGTACCGAGTGGTTGTTTTATCGTAGGGCTGCGTAGACTCTGCGGAGAGAAACACGCTGCTACTCCTCTCGGTCGATGGTAATTTCGCTCCGGCGAAGGACATCCTCCGCGTACATACGTGTACACACGTACGTGCGGAAGATCGCGACGTATCGGATCCCAGGTTAATCATCCGACAATCACGGGGCTGCGACTGTGTGTAGCGGCTGGTGGCATCGGCCCCCCGAGCAACCGATGAATATTCAAAGCCGCGCGTAGCAGCGAGCAAACAGAGCGAGCGAGACGGATGGAGTGACTAACTCACACAATCTCTCTCTCTCTCTCTCTCTCTCTCTCTGTGCGCGCGTGCGTGTGTGCTATGAAGCGCGTGTAACATCGCGACGAGCTACGTGATTAACCTGACAAAAATGCGGCGCGTGACAGAATGTCTAAGGAGCGAGTACCGGGAGATCCAGAGCTCCGGTCCCTCGCGATTATTCTTCATTCCCGATCTCCAGCCGGTTTCCTTCTACTAACCTCACGCACTCGCACACACGCCTCTGTCCGTGTAATCTCGTGCTTTGGCTATTTTATCGTCTCTACCGTTCGTCCCGTTGGCTGGTCCCTGCCCGAATGCTTTGTTGCCTCGACCTTTTTGTAGGAAGCGAGAGGCTATCCGATCATTTTTGCGAGCCTCTCTTCGTTATTTGCATTCGTAGTTCCTATATGCCCTGACTGCGCGCAAATGCTCCATCGAAGATGCATTAGGAAGTCTTAGGAAGCTTTTACGCGATCGCGCGAAAATCATTTGCCAGTGATTGGCCGATTTTCTTCTTTCCTTCTTTTCTTCTTTTACAGCATCTTTTTCATTGATTGTACAAGGACGTGTGTAATGTGCTAATATTGTTTTTAATAATTAATTTCTTTATGTATAGTAATGTTTGAGGCATAAAATCAGGAATTTTAATACGAATATGAAGATTGTAATAGGAACCCGTGACTTGCCTCTGGTACAAAGTATTGGATAAACGACTTGTGGTTTGTTTAATCAAATTAATCTTTTAAGCAGTTTGCTTAATTATGACATTAATTATTCGAGAAAGCTTGGTGGATGGGGGGGGGAGGATATACATGCAATTAAATACGAAATAAAAAAGATAAAAAATTTCCTCTCGTAATCATCGATAAAATTGTAAATAATCAAATGCTGAAATTAATTAATTCTATGAGCAAGACTTTATCTGAAAAATAGTAAAATCAAAGAGGCTTTAAATGTAACGAATAACGGTTCATCGCCACTAATTTACGTTAAATTAGAAAGATTTTTATATTCTCTCTCTCTCTCTATCTCGTTTCTCTTCTTCTTCTTCTGCTTGCTGCAATGACACAAAATATTGTTAATACTAGTTGCTCATAATCATCATCATTATATATAATATAGAATACGTTTATGTATATGATTTTCCAAATTTATCCTAAAATGAAATGATATATTATTTAATTCTTTAAGAAATTTAATAAAGTGTGTAAAAAGAAATGATAATATCGTTGTTAGAGTTGAAGATTAACAATGGTCATTCTGTTTATGAAAATTTACGTGTGACTTGGTTAATTTTCATGGCTATAATGCACATTTCATATATTTTAATAAAAAAAAAAAAAAAAAAAAAAAAAAAAAAAAAAAAAAAAAAAAAAAAAACAAGGATTAACGAGTATTTTCTAAGATAAGTAAAATTTATAAAATTTACGATACCGAAAGTTCTAAATTTATTGAAGTTCAAATTGAAATCTAGTATCGTCTGTATCCATAAATTTTCTCTTCGGTTTGGCGAAGGCACTTATTTTAACTTAAAATATGTGTTTTACTCAGAAGAAGATTAAACATATCGAATATTTTCTAACTGATGACTTAAATATTGAAATAATTTATTTGACATTAAAGTTTGATTGAAATGCGCTCCAATACATTAATTTATACGTGAATAAAATTTTTCAGACTAAATGAAATACTTTTCATTCTTCAGGCTTACAGTATACATTAATATTATTTCATAACAACATTATAAATTATAAAATGTGGCTTCCACGAATTAAATAATATTTTATCAATAATTTTAACTTTTTTTTTGTTCATGATAATATAAATAATTGTCCGACATCACGTACTAATTGACTTTGAAAGGATTATTAAATTTGAATACATTGTTATTGTAATTTACAACAACAAAAATTCTGTCTCTTTTATAACGGAAGATCATGAAAGAAATCTTGTTTCTTATTATATGTTCAATATGTTCAACTATTACATTTACTTGATATTTATAAATAAATAATGATACTATTATTAGAGATTGCAGTGTTCTCCAATATCTCGTAATATTAAAATCATTAATTTGGATAAAAGTGAAACAAAATTGTTTTATTTACAAATAAATTAATCCATATTCTTCAATAAATCCATATTTCTCGGAATTAAGAAACATTTTATATTTAAATCATTTGATGAATATTTAATAGATTTTTGTGAACCTTGACGTTTGTGAATTTTACAAATTGTCTTTTCAATTAGTTTAATTTCTTATTTATCCTTCAGTTTTACGTGATCGTATCGCAACTATAAAATAACCTGAAATATTTAATTCATAAATTAATGTCATTATTGTCGTCGTATGATCGAACGATTTTATAATCAATTTCCATTACAGAATGCTTCGATTAATAAATAATAAAAAATTTTACAGAATCAAATATTATATGCTATATTTATATTTTCTAACTTGTTAATTCGAAACGTACACGTGAAGGCACGTATTATCACGCACACACACACACACACACACACACACACAGTTACGAGAAAAGATATACCATATTGCAACTTTAAAAATAATTAAATAAAGGTTTATTTTAGAACATGATCTACTGTTTCCCTCCCCCCCCCTTTTTTTTCTTTTTTTATTTAATTCAATCTTTTATGCGCATTAATTAAAAAAAAAAAGTTTAAATATATGTTAATAGCATTATATTAGTATAAGTCTTCTATAGAGATTAAATATCATGTGTTATTGTTAATTATAGTTCCATACGATACGATAAAAATGAATAGTTCTACTATTTGAAATATAATAAATATAATAAAATATTATACACAATGCAAGAATAATGTTAAATAAAGACTAATAATGTAATTAATAATAAAGTATGGCTTGTTGTTTGCGGCTTATTGTGTTATTTTACATGCATACGAGCTTCTACATCGTTTAAACTTTATCACAATTAGAAATTCATTAGTTTATAAAAAATCAATTATCGGTCTTAACATTACTTTCAATAAAATATGCAAACAATAATTGTGCAATTAATTAAATAATCAGCATGTGAAATAGCAGTACTATCTGAAATTACATCCATACTATGGATGGTTATGTGGTAATGCTTATCTAGTAGAACTTGATAGCAATACTTGGTATGACATTTTCTATAATTAAAAATACGATTAAGCTTTTTCATGCGTATTGTATGAATATCTAAAATGAAAATAAGTAACGTGCAATACCTCAGGATATTAATGCCCATTTGAAATTTGAATTAATCAATACATTGCTCATTCCTACTGAACCTATTAAAAATAATACAAGTTGTTAAAGATTTTGAAAAGTGGATATTTAATGGCATTTACAGTTAACACACAATTTTTCATTCTATTCCAACAATGTCAACGTTCAATTTCCAGAATACAAGACATATATAATCGATTAGGTTTACTAAGGCGTAAATAATTATAAGCTGTGTGAAGATATTTGTAAAATTTTGTAGAATTTTTTTTTTTTTTTTTAATGAACGACCGCGGCAATCAATATTACGAAAAATATTTTGAAAAAAATTTATTCATTGATTTATTTAAAATTAATGTAAACTACCTTCAAATATGTTACTATGCAAAGTCGTATAAATAAGTCATTAATTCACGAAGCAAAGACTAAAGACGAAAAAAAGATATATTTATTCGTATATTGTAATAGGTATAAGGGTTAAGGGTACAAAATATGCATTAACATTAGATGAAAACAGATGGGAAAGATTTGCGATGTCAAGACGCTTAACGGATGCGAAAATAAGCAGCATTATCAATTATCTCAGTCGACGAAATTTTTATGTACAATTATTTGGTGTGTATTTGGCCGATAAATGATGGTAACATCAATGCTTGATTATTTAGTAATTTTGCCTCGTTTTATTTTTCAAATAATTTCAAATAAATTATTTTATATTGATGTATTGAGTAAATACTTATAGATCAACATTGTTGATATATTGTCTCGTTAATCTATGGAATTATTCGATTGGACATAATGGCGAATAAAGGATTTCTCATGATTTATCTATACAAATAAAAGTAATTTATATAAAATAATTTATTTACATATAACAAAATCTTATGAATATATTGAGAATATTGTTGATTAATTTTCGCATACCATTATTAAATGAATGAAATACAATAGGTAGCTAAATACCATCAAAATCATTGATAAATTTGATTTTTCTTCTTCTTCTTCTTTTTTTCTTCTTTTGCTTTACACTGCAAAGATCTATATATCTTATATAATATCTGTATATAGCGTAAAATTATCTTCGCGTTAGAAGAAAAAAGAACCTTGTTGATAATTTGAAGGGTTTATTAAATAATTTAGATAAGTGATTAAAAAAAAAAAATTAATATAAATGTATTAGAATTTTGAACATAATCTCATCGATGTATTACTTATCCTTTCGGCAAATAACTTCATCCGAGTCTGTAGTAGATAACATTTGTTTTTTGTTTTTTTTTTTTTGTTTTTTTGTTTTTTTTGTTGTTGTTTGTTTTTTGTTTTTTATGAAATCAAGAATCATTACAGTATATGAGACTCGATGTATAAATTACAGATTTTTTTGCACGCAATAATCCAATTGCTAATTTTAAAGAGCATAAACGTTGTTCGAAGCAACTGTAATGATGTTGCTATCTATACCGGTAAAACAGGAATCTATGGCAATATATGGCTTCCTCTTGAAAGAGAAAATCGCTACTATTTATTTCGTAACCAAGAATAGTTGTTTTTACTATTGTTAAAGTTTTGGAAATTGGCATAAGCTGTTGTATTAACAATTTGCACATTAATATTCGAACAATTTCATCATATTTGCAGATTTGCCGTGACATTTAATCCATACAAATAGATTATATTTAGAATTAAAATTTCAGTCAACATTATATGTACATTTAAACGTACGACTAAAGAAGAAATGAAAAATAAAATTAACCTCGGGCAATTCTTCTCCGCTCTTTTTTCTCTCTATGCCCCGAACTCTCGTGTCTTCGTTGCACTCTGTTTTGTCACAACGCGCGCGCATACACACACAAACACACACAAACACACACAAACACACAAACACAGAGAGAGAGAGAGAGAGAGAGAGAGAGAGAGAGAGAGCGCGAGAGCAGTCGGATGATTCTCTTTCTCCTTCTCGAGAGGAGACACGACTGAATATAAAAGGCTTAACAGCACTCTCCCATCGCGGTCCACCGCGAAAGGCATCGCTCGACTTGCTTCGACTGTGTCTCCATACGTTCGCCTTGTTGCAAGCGTAGGTGGATTTCTCGCATTCCATTATGCCATGAATAATTCGGGAAAAGGTTATATACGCATACCTCTCGAAAATTATACCCGGCTTTATTATACGCCCTTTGTGTGTGCGCGCGCGCGGATGCACTCGACGACACAACCATCGCCGCTCTTTTACGTTTTTAAGCTGGTAGAAGGTGACGAGCGCTTCACGGCTCGTGGATCCTGCATTATCGATCGTCGCGACCTTTTTTCCTTCAATGCCGTATCCATTACCATAATCACCAGTGCTATTGGGGTGCTGTATTGTGTGACCCGGGATGACACGTTGCTCAAGCGCTCACAATCTTTGTCGAATATTTAAGAGTTTTGAGAATTCGGTGCTGCGCTCCCAACCATCATCGGGCATATTTTTATAATTGATTTATCATGCGAGGAAAGTACATCTGTTTCTCAACAATATGCTTTGGTAAATGAGTCACTTTACCGGGCAAATATACATCATCGATTATGCCAAGAGATATATAAAAAAAAAAAAACAGTTGCTTCATCATCGCATGCTTTACATTTACATTAATTATTAACATTTTCGACAGCTAATTAACATTACTAATAATTAATAGCTATTGCAATTTAAATGAACATTTCAATCTACGATATTTTATTATAAACTTGAGTATAATAAGAAAATAAATTACAAATTCCGATGATTATTGTTAAGAAAACTCATCTATCTAAATTTTATATGAGCACTCTTCCAAACAAACAATTGCTATTAATTGTTATTAATTGTACATTAAAATCATTTTTGTTTAATTTAACAGAATTTGGCATTACAGACGATATTTAAAGAGTAATACAGAGCTAATACGTGTTTTCTTATACTATAATGTTTACAATTTGCAGTTTATAATATAAAATGTAATTAAAAATTTTTGCTCTATTTACGGTGATGTTTATATAAACAGCTGAAACTTTATCTCATTAACACTATTCGGTAATACTATTTTTATTCTAGTCACTTGTCAACTTTTAACGCGGCATTCTAATCGTTAAAAATTTCATTCCATTTCGATTTTACAACGAATTTTATCGAATAGATTTGTTTATATTTAGCATTTTACATCGACATTTTACAGCAAGGATATATAAATTACCGCACTTATTAAATATACTGTACGATGTGATATTTCCTGCTTAAAATCCTACATTCTTAACGACAAGTATTTTTACTGTGTGACAAACCTATGGGAAACAAAAATTTCAAACTCTAGCATTAATTACTCGAGGCACGTAAGAGCAATATTTGACATAATTTTGTGGAGATTTAAGAGGAGAATTCCCAAACTACGATTTACGCGATACAAGATACGCGATTGGATTATATGATCATTTATTATATGAGCAATTTCAGATACCTTCGTAAGAAAACACGAACGCTTATTTATGAATTACGTCGCTCTTCCATTGCCATACTTTTAATCCCATTTAGCAATACGTTTCTCAATATCGAAGATTAAACATTCAATGTACAAGTGTTCGATATTATGAATTTTTGCAGGCGTTATCGTGCAAAATAAGGCGCTCGACTCGTAACTCGAGTCTATTATAAAGATCACCGGCATCATCCTCATTCATACATATTGCTTATCCGAAGCACATACCTTCAAGTTTTAATACTCACTCAATACTCAATAATCTAATACGTAATAATTTAATCGTGCGTCCGCGGTATGAGGGAGGCAGAGGGAACAACAACGAAGTACGTTGAAAAATTTTGGTAGCCTGTATCCGGAATATAAAGGATGATATTACGCGGCCTATTAGTTGGGATCGTTCACGAAATTATTAAAGTAAGCATTGGTCTTGCGAATTTGAGGTTAACGTACGGTATCCTTAACAATCATAAATCGGCTCATGCCGCCAGGCAGCTTGTTTCAGCTAC
>NW_011948429.1:143705-178705 GCF_000503995.2 Ceratosolen solmsi marchali | reverse complement strand
AATTTCGCTTTGTCACTACCTCCCCTTCTAATATTCTACCTGCATTCCCCTGCTATCTCTCTCTCTCTCTCTCTCTCTCTCTCTCTCTCTCTCTCCCTCTCTCCCTCTTGTCATGTCTGTATCTACGTATGTACTTATCTATCTGCCTATCTATCTATTATATCAATTTATTTCTTTAACTTGGTACCAGTTGAATGGATAAGTTACGCCTACGCAAAATAAATCGAAAAAGAACTCATATAAAAACTTCCATTATTAAGAATTATAAAACATCCGAAAGGTTCGGTCTATATCTTTCGTTATCCTTACAATTCATCGTTTATATTCGTCTTTCCTATTGGTGGTCTGTTGCTCCGTTTATTTTACGCCGCTAACCGCTTTTATAAAAAGCTTGACCCTTTAGCTTAGCCTATTTCTTTTTGGATCCAATTCTTTTGTATGTACATACACGAATGACCCTATAACTTAAGAATGACTATGGCGCTCCGAATTTACGTCATTTTACGAGGTCTCTTTATATATTTTTTTTCTATGAATAGAAAAGAAAATTTCATTTTCAGTCGACATCGAAGAAGACAGTACACATCCCACACAGCCTTGCGCGAATATTGACATATTTAATCTCGAACTTTTCTTAGCTTCTTTATATTCTATTATGCGTTATTCATCCATAGTAATTATAATAGATTTTCAAGAGCACAGTTTCCCCCGGTTTGACAATAAATCTCTCTATTCTAACTTCAAATACATCGGCTCTAATGATATTGTCTATATCATATTGGTAATTATAAGGATTAGTGAAATAGGGATTTTGCACAAACAAAAAAAAAAATGCATTATCTAGATATACATTATCTTATGATATGAAGAAAGAGATTTTGTCATAAATGGGTTGTTAAATAGAGATTCAATGATTGATCAAGCGCTTGTACGTTAGAAATTTACTTTATCGACCATATTACCGAGAGTACATTGTAGTACATATTAGCACATTTATTTGATGGTAAAATTTATCTCCCTAAATACTATAAACTATAAATAGATACTAATAAAACGATTAATGCTTAATAATTTTTCTAACATCTCTCTGTTATCTTGCTGTGAATAACACTCAAAGAATAATTTACAAAACCCCCATGGATCATTAAGTTCTGAACATATTCGCAAAGCATTACTTATAGTCTGTATAGAAGATATAATATTGTCCAATATCGAAACCAAAATGAATTTATCTTATGAATTCTCATTGAGAAGAAATGGAAATCATCTCACGTAACTATAATAATATTTGTGCATATTGAAAACCCGAAGGTGCTACAAAATTAGAACCCCATTAAAAATGAGAAAAATCATTAATCGATCAACGCGATGTTTAAGACCCTTGGATATGCTTAACGGTAAGGTAGTTGCCTACCGAAACTTGAGAGATCGATTGAACTTATCTTGCATTGGTTCTTTTGCAAATTAATCCGTTCAAGAATTAGAAAAAAAAACAAAAACAAAAACAAAAACAAAAACAAAAACAAAATAGAAATATTCCAAGTGGTAAACGACATAAATATCATCGATTTTATAATAACTTCTTGAAAGTCCTCATCTTTAATCGAAGGAGATTTAGTTTTAAAAGAATTTTCAATCAATCATCGAACAAAATTTATAGTAGATTTACACGCAGCTGCACATAATGAAATTAGAGCTAATAAATAGTTATGGTGCATGCAAATCAGCAGTTAAGCGTCGTTTCTCGAAAATTCGAAAACTTTTTGCACGGCAAAGCATAGCACGGAGTTTCTTGTCTTGGAAGCGAGGTAGATGAAGAGTCTCGAGTAGGCGCACAGCTGGATCGCATTCTATTTTATTTAAAAGAGTAACGCGCTGATTCCGCTCATCACAAAGTGGCCGCATCCCTCTTATTCTCTCCTTCTTTCCGCCCTCCCTTCTTTAATCTTCGTTGAGGCGCATCCATAAGGCGATCGGTCATAATTTTCGCCATGCGCGCGCGAAATAATAAAATGCAAATGGGCAAGTGCGCGCTGGCGTAACGACGCGTGATGAAGAGTAAAAGCTGTGGCTCACTCTCTCTTTTTCCCTCGTGGTGTTTTTCCGGACATAAGTGCGAGGAGCAACAGCCTCTTGTTCGTCCTCGGTATCTAACTTTCGAGACAGAGAGAGAGAGAGAGAGACGAAGACGAGAGAGACGAGAGAGACGAGAGAGACGAGAGAGACGAGTCTTTCCATTCCACAGCCTCCTTGCGGCTACGTCTCGTGGGGATCGAGCCTCGATGTACGTATTATGTAAATAGCGTAACAATTCTTCTCCCGACCCTTCTTATCCCCGATATTTTTTCTTCCTCGCGATTAGAGCGGCTGTTTTTGCATTTTATAAATTTTTCAATTCGCTGGCTCGATGATGAACTCGATTTTTTCGAATGGATAACCGTAAATTAGTGATTCGGTAATTACCGACTAATTTATCGATTGAGTTGCCGATTTGGCAGGTACCTGCCATTAGGGTAAAGACGCCTCTTACTGAATGATTACCTTTAGCGTTTAATAAGGCAAGATCGAAACTATGAAAGATTATCGAGCAATGGAATCAAATGTACTGGAGGGAAAATAACAAGGAAAGGAGGAAAAATCTATCTAAATAATTAGATGACTAAGCGGGCTCGGCTCGGGCTCGAATTCCGGCAATAAGCTTCGAATGTCTTCTTCTTCGCGCCGAGACCTTTGAAGTCTGGGGAAAGTGAAAAATATACAGTCCGGATGTCGCGGAGCGGAAGTGGGCCGTTAAACTCGCGACACAAGAAACGGCGTGCGCTCTCCTAAGGCTAAGACAATAAAAGAAAAAGGTACAGAAGGAAGTAAGGACAGCGGTTCTGACTCTCAGTGCTCCGTCTTAGCTGGCTTTCGCGCGCTCTCTCGCTCTCCATCTCTCGAAACGTAAACTCGAAAGACGAACTAGAATCTCGAGAGACTCATCAATCGAGTATGAACCACACGAGTGTCTATTGCATAGTCTTACTTATACAGGGGTGGTCATGGTGATTTCGTGTTTACCCTCTATCTCTGTCTTTCTCTCTCTCTCTCTCTCTCTCTCTCTCTCTCTCTAGTCTCTCTAGTCTCTCTAGTCTCTCTAGTCTCTCTAGTCTCTTTCTTTCTTTGAGCAAACTTTACTTGTACTTTTATATCCTCCACAATGACAGCGGTTTCCTTTTCGACTTTACTTTTGGCTTGGGTGCGCAGGGATCGATTGCGTGCTCGATTCGGGGTCAGAATACAAAAGTTTTCCAGTGTCTCAGCAATTAAGAATTAGAGGGCAATGTACTTTTTCATGAAATTTAATTAATTCATTTGCTTGATATTTACGGGGGGGGGGAACACAATTTGAATACTTTTATTGTATATTTGATTGGGATTCTTTGATAAGTAATCGATAATCAGTAATAAATATTAATTTTTTTTTTTTTTTTTTTCATTTAAAAAGGCTGATTTTCTGCGGAAAATATTAATTCGTCTAAAGCACGCAATTCATTCGTTCTCAATGAAATATTGAAACGAAACGCGTCGGTTGCTTTGAACATGACACGTTCCACCAGACAATCATCAAAGGCTTACAAATGAAAAAAAATTTTACTTGATTTTTATGCCTGGTAATTCTTTTTACAAAATTTTAGCAACTGAAATCATTTAAAGAGTTCACATCACTCTGAAAGATGCTTACATAACATTCAAAATATGAATTAAAAAGAAAAAAAACATCATTTCGTACAGATTCAAAGAGATAGTTAATTAAATGTTATAGAGCGTTATTAACAATTTTCTAATAACGATATAAAATAATTGTATGATTTTTCATTTTTCAATTTATTACGTCATAGTTGAACATTCAATTCCATTCCAGCAACTAAATAGTTTATATTTTTCTTTAATAATCATTGTATAGGATTCGTACTTATTTACAAAATTTATCGCGAGTGTTTGGCAATAATATTTCATCGTTGTAGGATCAATTGCAATTTTCTGTGAAATTCAATGTGACCCCTTTTAATCTTTTATTATGAAATATTATGAAACTATTGAAACGCCAAGAAAGACATTTCTTTGTGTTTCTAATATTTTAATTACAATATGAAATGAATGAGGGTATATTGTTTCAAGGTCATTGGAGTAAGTTTTACAATTTTTATCAAACTTCAATGTCATTTGTCACTTATAGCATGAGAAATGAAAACAATTATTTAACAAAAGTATAATTATTATATATTGAATATATGTCGCTCGTATACGAAACCAAATAAACATTACAATTGTATTTCGTGAATGTCAATCACTTGTTTTCTTTCATTATTTGTTTGTTTTTTGGAACGTTAAAATCTGATAATTTAAATAACAATGGCGACTTGTGATCAATAGTTATTTTATTCTCAAACTATCTATGATAATAGAATTCATTAGACTTAAAATATATTGTAAACCCCCTCCTCGCTGACACACATGGCGCAGTACAAATATTTTGTTATGTCATCAGCATCTATAATACTATATTTTTATATGTGAATTTCAAAATTTTGCATAATAATAATTATTTAATGTTAAAAATATACGAATACAATAGAAAAAAAAATATATATATATATATATATATATATATATGATTGATTATGCATTTTATCGAAACTAGCACTTTGTAAAAGCAAATGAATCAATCTTCTCTTAATATTGTTATTATGCTGACATTTTTTCATATCTCAAATATTATTTCAAGTCTCGCAATTCTCTACGGATTAACATAATCTTTCTATGAAAAAGAATTTTAATAAATTGAACGACCGATTACTTTAACGTTATACTATTTTCTATTTTTTAAAAAAAAAATTTAAATGTTCATTCGTTCAAAGTGAACATCAAGAGCGATGTTCTAAATATAATATATCTCTTTCGTGTTATATCATTGTATAAGGGGAGTCTAAGTGTGTAGAAGTGCATTCACGAAAGCGCCACTGCTCCCTTGGATTACATTTAGCAATAATTTTTCTGGCGAACGTGCCTTCTTTAAAGCGTATAGCGCTGCCAAATCTTTAATATACTTATAAAGATTTGTATCCAGTTTGTGGAAGAATGGCAATAATTCGCAAGCAATCACGACTGTAATTTTATTTTTGTTCTTGCTGTTAATTTCAAAAGATGAAAAGGCGGCAATGGGCTTCCAAAAACCGGTTTTTCATCACGACATTAAACGGATTCTTTATCGCCGGCGCGAATCTTAAATTCGGACTTTCCTAACGGCAGTTGAAAATTTTACCAATGTCAATGTAGTTTTAAAGAGACGATGTTGAAGCTTTGACCGTTGACATTCGTACAAAATTGGCTCCAAAATATCATAACGATAAATTTTCAGCTCATATTTTCGCAACATTCCTGCGACTACAATCAAACAAAATTATTAAGCGTTTTAAGACTTTGAAGAATTTTTAATTTAATATTTAAACGAATAATATATTAATTTTATTATATATGTTAATGTCGATCTTATAACATTATACTTTTCCTATTGATATTCAAGCCTTAGAGTACATTCTAATGATTACTATATTGAAATACAAAAATAACTTTCGAAAATAAAATAATGACAGAAGTAACACTTGTTAAAAATAGATAAAATGTAACAAAATTATATTGAATAAAATGTCTACATGCTTTTCTGGATGAAATTTTGATTTTTATTTCTCATGAATTTTTATTACAGAATTTATTCAATATTTTTTTTTTTTTTTTTTTTTTTCCAAATTCACGAAAAGTTTTCGATCATATGGTAATGTTATTTAAATAGCTAACTTTGTTCTCTAATTTTTTATGAATTTTTAACAATAAGTCGAATAAAAATTCTGATATATCAATACTTATACATTCATATCATATTATTAAAAAATCCATAATCGATTATTGAAAATTTTTCGATCAATGTCCGATTATAATTATTGAATGTCATGTACGTAGAAAGCTGCATAGTGATACAAAAATGATCAATTTTTTTAAATTCATATTAAATGGTCAGTGATGTTTATGCCATATTGGCGAAATGAGTATTAGATTCTTTAATATTTTCATGTATATCTACATACCTTTTATCGAAACTATAAAAGTAATCGTAATAAGATAATCAAATGATAAATAAAGCCAAAGCATATATTTCTCTATACGATTTCGTGTTAAATATTACATATTGCAATATTTAATATATAATTTTTTTGGTATTTTCGATCCAATTAGACAAAAAATCTAGCTAAATGTAATAATTTATTTATCTAATAACATACATAGATAATTATACACATTTATTAGCAACTTATTTCTACGGAGTTATGAAGAAGTTAGAAATACATTCTTAAATCTGCCTGTCATACGCTTATAAATCATACTGATGTATAATTATTAATAATATAGATGAACTAATATTAATGAATAATATAATTGGAAGGAGGAGAGAAAGTAGGAAATACTTTTTATTTGGCCGTGTGAAACGTATATGGATAAATCGGAAATATTTTATTACTCTTTCGTAACGCGTTTCAAGAATTTTCAAGAATAGTTAAAAACTTTTGACATATCGACACTTTGAAGCGTCACGAATTTAGAACTACACTCATTTTATAAAATCATAATGTCAATTGAGCTTACTAAATTATCAAATTAAAAGTTCAAATGTTTGTTTTCATTGGAAATCTTCAAGATTTTTGAAAAATCTTCATTCAATTGAAAGGAGACGAGAAAATTTATGTGCGGCCATTTTCATTGTTCAATCAAATATCCATAGACCAACTTCCAATGTTCATGTAAATGGAACTATACAACTATTTCCAAGTACGCAAAATAAATAATTTACTTGTTTTATCATTCATTAGTTAGAAATAACTGTAACAATTCTCTATGTTTGTTGTTTTAGTAAATTTCTTTATTGTCGGCTACAAGATAATATAGACCAATAACTTGCAAATATATCATGAATAATTCATTAACCTTGCTGTAACAGAAGCTTAATAATAGATATTGAATATCGTCTATACTTTATCCCAATCTGCTGTGGCGTTCCGTCGAACAATAAGTGCAGTTACGTAAATAGTGCTTAAATAGTTGGATTAACTGTGCCGAATTCCGAGAAATCGTATGTTCGTATCCCACAAAACTATCGGCTCTCTTCTCGATTGTCTGACAATTGCTTTAAACGTTGTTATACTTACTCGAATTATCGATCGAATTATACATTACGATGTAATGTTTATAGTGATATGAAAAGTGCGGGCGTCCGTCCTTTTCCAACTAATGCGCTTTAACGTGGATCCTGCTGGAGGCGCTCTTTTCAAAGTAAGAAAGCAATTTATAAAGCTGATAGGCTTACGAACGAAGAGCTACAAGCATTCAAAATTGTACCTTAGGCTTTTATTTTCCCAGAAAATGTCTGCTAGCTTTTTCTTTCGGATGCTAATTCAATTTTCGGCTAATATTAAACACCGGTCGTTAAATATTTCAGTAGCGTAATATGAAATTTTCAACATCGATCTATTACTTACAATGCTTATTTTAAATTTAAAACATACGTATCTTGTATTGAATATCACGTTAATCATAATAGTTAATTTCTCTTACGAGCAGCAACTTCTTTCGAGCGATATTCCCGAATATTCGCCTTATGCGCAATATTATGCCTAACAGTGCGGAGATATATGCGCTAATTTTAGTGTTTAGTTTAGATGGCCAAACCCACATCGGCGTATAAAAATGTACAATAAAACATTGGTATTGTTCCGAAAACCCATGCTATTAGTCCCAAAAGATCGAAGTACTCGGCGGCTCTTCACAATATCCGGGAAGAAGGTGGCCACGAACCACACAGAGAGAGAGAGAGAGAGAGAGAGAGAGAGAGAGAGAGAGATGCGCATGTGTACAATTACGAGAACCGAGAAGTTTGGCTAAATGACAAGATCCTTGCTACAAGCGGAAGCCACTAAGCAACACAGTGCACGTATTTGTAATATAGCGTTAAAAGAAATTTCGATTATTAAATTTGCCAAATAATTGTATTTGCTTATCTTCGAGAAAGCATCCGCCTTCCTCTTTTCATCCTTCTTCGTGACTCTTCGCGAAGCTCTCTGCTTTTTGTCCAATCTCGCGTACGTGGCAGAGCCATAGTTAAGTAGAAGAGTCTTAGAGGAAAGTTGCTGGCTTTGGTCGTTGCAACAAACTGAAACTTCACTGCAATAAACTTGTTGTTTCGGGGGAACTGTGACTTGGCAGCCAATCCTATTGGCCATATTGATAACGATCACCGTTAATGCATTAGACACGCATTTATGGAATAAATTGTTTGAATTTTGGACCCTTTTATGACTACAATTTTTCCATCATATACCATTTTATAATTCATTTTATAATTTATAATTATAAATTTTATGCTGTAAAGGCCTTCATTTCGTTGATATTACCAACGGAGTCGAGAACTTATAAAAACTCGTTATTTGATATAGAACGCAGGTTGAATGCCATAAATAGGCTATTCATCATTGCACGTCCTTTGATAAATCGTCGTATAGATCATGATTTATATAAAAACAGAAGCTATAAGTCTGTTTCACATAATATTTTGAATGACGGTCCAGCAAAAAATCAAAAGCGACAAGGTACAGACATCCGGTTCGCTTCCGGCGGGACAAAAAAGGCATCGAGCGCCTCATAATCGTCTAATGAAAAAGACGAGGAGAAACACAGAGAAAGAGAGAAAGAGTTTAGCACAAGCAATGAAAATATACGGAACATTTTTAATATTACGTGAAATGTTAATAAAGGTTTGTGCATGGGAAAATTAAAGACTGATTGAAATAATCTTAAATATAAACATTATAAACCATAGATACTAAATAATTTTTTACGCTCTTTAATAATTTATATGTTATAAGTAATAAGTCTATTACATATTTATAAACTAGGAATAGTCAATTCAAGTTTTAGGTTAATTTTGTATAAATTTGCAGATACATAATATTGAATTGTATAAGCATTGATGTAAGTTTTATATTTAAATTAACGGAGTACTTTATTCTATTATTATTATTATTATTATTATTATTATTATTATTATCATTATTTTTTCATCAGATACGAGATGACAATATATCATAAATAATTAAGCGTTAAATTTATTGCTGAGTCGTAAATTTCGAATTCAAAGGCTAATGTTTAAATTCAGACGCATCGTAATTTCAAAATCTTAGTCTTCTTTTTATGAAATATTTTATTTTTTGAAAATTTGTAATTCCAACGTTTTTATCTTGGATTTAATTCTGTGGGGTTTAAATATTCTCGGGCAATTAGAATTTTCTTTATTTATCTACGCATATTTATTTATTCCATATAAATCTAATCATAATGGAGATGTTATATATTTAAAAATATCATAAGTACGAGTGAAATCTAAAGAAAATTATAATTGAAATTTGTTTAACATAACAACTAGCAAAATAGTCTGGTGTTTATTTCACTCGACAGCTACATTATGAATACGATGTATTGTAAAAATAAAATTTATAACATTTTCGTATTTGATCAGCTTATAATAAAGAAAATTTTTTTTATTTTTTTTTTGTTTTTTTTATTTTTTTTTTTTACAAAAATACTATTACACAGCATTGTAGAATAACGTAAAACATATTGTCACGTGCAATATTATGTCAAAGCTTCAAATAATTTTAAGTTAAACTGACCGCTGAAAATATATTTAATACAACAGCCTTATAATAAAAATGATTTTTTTTTTTAATAACTTCAATTACGTGGATAGGCAGGCATATATATTCATTCAATAAGATATTAATGTAATTTTTTTTTGTAAATGAATTATATTTTCGTACGACTGGAATTCCGTAAATAAATATTTACATAAATCATTATAAATTAAGATATCGAAGATATTATTAAGATATAAAGTAATCTCATATTTCATTGTTAATATTGAAATGATATTCAGACGTAAGAAAAAATAAAAGATCGATATTCATCTTAATTGGATGAAAATAATCACTACGTACCTTAATGTAACATACAATTTTTTTTTATTAAATTTTCATATATTTATCACATTTAAATCTCAATACTGCAATCTATATAAATATAAATTAAGTTTAAGTAATGTTTATTCTTATTTTTCTCCTCCCCCCTCCTCCCACACACACACGCACGCACGCACACACACACACACACACACATACACACACACATTGACGCACGCACACACACACACACACATACACACACACACACACACATTGTATTTACACAATAGTCTTATTATTCTCGTTGTATTATTCTAATGTATATTACACAATAATAAAATTCCAAATATAATTAATTATTCAATCGAATAAATTGGAAGTAATAATATAATTAATCATAAAATAGAATCATTATTATATTATATAAATTAACATAAATAATTTAGTGGCTGTTTTACGATCAATATTGAAATGCTATTTTTATAATCTAAACGAAGATGTTTACGTCTACTCGTAGAACCTAACATTTCAATTAAGATAAAATTAAGATAAAGAAGTTAGTCGTCAAATCAACTGCATTAATTTTATAAGCCAAAAGCTTGTTTTAGACAATATTACAGAGAATTTTAATTTATTGAATATGATTAGCTAATTCAATATTAAAATTTTAATAAAGTATTTAAATATAAATTTGTATGTGAAAAATTAAGTAATAATAATCTTCATGGTAAGTTTTTTATTTTTTTTTTTTTTATCACTTTCTATCCTATTAAGATAACTGATATCTGGCAAATATTGAATAAGATAGATAAACTTTACTAAACCTGAAATGTTACATTTCTCAGTATGTTTACACGCTTTTTATGAAAAATGAAAGTGATATTATTCTGCTTCCATTATGATGTTTTTAATAAAGCTATTTTTAAAAGTTTCATTCAAGATTAATGTATAGACTGAAATAACTATATTTAACATACATTGTATTATGACTAGATTACATGTATGTATTATGTAATTTATGGCCTACATTTGCGAACATTTTGAAAAATTTCAATTACATTTACCTTACTAATAAACAAAATTATTTTGTATCTCCGGTTTTTTTAACACTGTCAATTGTACATTTCGAAGAAGTTAATTTTAAGTAATTACTGACGGCTGAGTTGCTAATAGGTTAGAGGAATTTTATTAAATTAATGAATTAATTGCACTCACAACATTATGCAAGAAAGAGTCGTTAACAGCTGGCGAGAGTGTGACGAAATACGCGACAATTACGATCGGAGCCATTAATAATAATAATAATAATAATAATAATAATAATAATAATAATAATAATAATAATAATAATAAGCAGTGCGTTGCGTATGCCGATTACCATTTCATTATCGATCCCAAATAAATTGTGATCCCCAGGAATGTGAGTATCGAGCTTATCGTGTACTACTCGGCTTAATCCAAGAAAGGAGTTAGGCACGAACAATAACTAATTGCGCCTTCATTTGGCATTATCGGGCGGAGCATCGAGGGGGTAACGTTGCACCAGAGAGGGAAGGGACATCGAATCTGGACGACGGGGACGCGATCGCATCTCGTCCATCGCCATTTGCGGCATCTATCTATGCTTGGCGAAAAGCCTCACGGTCTCTCACGAGGCCAGACATCGGCGACGCGCGAACCGGAAATTCAACTTCCACGTATCGTGGGGCAAAAAGCCGCCCGATAAAGTCCCAGGGAAGATAAGCCGTGGCGTCGTCCGTGTAAACAGGGGATCCCCGATGATGAGGGACACGCCATCCCTTTTACAGCTCTCTCACTAATTTCTTCGCCGAATTCCGCTCGCCCCTCCACGACCGCCTTTCCTTTATCTTCGTTTTCTTCACGTCTTTTTACGTCTTCCATTTTTGTGAACTCGCCGTCTCCTCTTCAATTGTTGTATACTTTGGATGTATACGTTCAGGTGGGTTTTTTTTTCATCTTCTTTTTTCTTTCTCCGTTTAACGTTGAGCGCGGACATTTTGTCGGCCCTTCTTAAGCAATATCAAAGAAAACTGTAATCGCGCAACGTTTTTGTGCCCCTATAAAGCAATGGCATATTTGGGAGATGTGACGCATGAATCATAACGATTTAAATGCTCATAACTAATGATTACTATAAAGCGTTGAAGAGGTGACTTTTTATTTTATTCAGAACATTCATGGTATTCATAATTCAGCGTTGCAGACACTCGTGCATTAGAATTTATAAAATGCTTATAGAGTAGAGTAAACACCGAAGAAATAGAATAAATGTTTGAATAAGTGATTATTTTAAAAAGCATATCTTCCATAATAGGAGTATAAGTCCTGTAGACTCGATTCCATTTTGTGCCTCAGAGAGAAAGAGAGAGAGAGAGAGAGAGAGAGAGAGAGAAAGATGATAAAAACGTTCCTTTTCTCCCAGCTCCAGTGTCGACAATTTATCTTTCTGGTATTTTTTGTCCTCTTCATCTTGCTGTCCGATTTAATTATCCATTATTTTCTCCGTTTTTCATCTTATTATCGTTGTTAATTTTCAAAAAATGAATCGACTCACAAGACCAGCCCAATGACTTTTGCTTCAGCCTCTCTGTTACTCTCTCTCTCCCTCTTTCTCTCCTTCTCACCGATCGCTCTTAGCTAAGCAATTGGTAGCGTGCGCAGCGATATTTGCCTTGAGCGTCAGTTTCCATAAAAAAAAAAAAAAAAAAAAAAAAAAAAAAAAAAAACAGTCATATTTAGAAATAAAGAGAGGCATGGTCGAAGCGCCAAAAGGTGATGTGAGGTCACGGCACGAGAAGCAGTCATCAAATCAACATGATGCACGAGCTCGTTCCATCATCGAAGCGCAATAAATAGCCGCGTATCTTGGGAAATTTCTATTTTTACATTAATGTTGGGCGTTCGATGATGCGAGAAGCCACGGACGCGGCGAGCGATTTTAACGTTTTAAAAGCCATGAGTGACAATCGAAAGGGCGACTTCACTCAGGGTAAACACTGTGCCGAGTGCACTACCCAGAGGCCCGTAATCGACGACGACGAGCAAGTCGATGATCATCGGGGCCACGAAGCCTATGAAGAAGAAGAAGAAGAAGAAGAAGACGGCTTAGTCCCAGACGTGACGAGAACTCGCGCTTGTTATTCACGGTAAAAGCCCGCTGAGGCCGTCGTTCCTCAAGGTCTCGCCGTGGTTGGCAGCCTGGTTGGATAACCGGTCGGTCGTCCGCCGGCCGGCAATTTAGTCATCGCGCCTCGATATTTCGGAAAGAGAAGTAACAGGGGCACTCCTCGGCTATCCGATTGACGCGAGCATTTGGAGGCGGACGGGACGGGCGGGAGCCCCGAACAAGACGACAGCTGATAGTTCGGGTACCGGCTCAGCCGTCCCTCCTCCTTCACTATTCTTCCATCCGACTCCGACGAGCTGTCGGGGAGCCGCTCGCGACATGTGTTCTCGGCTTCGTTCCTCGGAGCCTCTTGAGCGGCTCGACTCCGTCGCGGATCAGTAGCCTTTCGAACTCACGCGGCGCGACTGCTCTTTAATACGCTCTCCGCCCGTATTCTCCCTCCAGCGATCTCGAACTTTTCTCCCGGTGCTCCTCGCCCTGGCCTTGGGCAGCCTCGTCTCTGTCGCTGCTTTGATTATTTAAATAATCCTCGGGCTCTTCGCTTTTTTCGCGGAATGCCCCATTGTCGTAATTGCGGCCTTACATTCGAAGAATTAAGTGGCCAGGCGTTTATGTGATTCGCTGGAATCGGTCGATGCTTATTCTCGGCTGTGTGAGACGGCAGATACGCCGCCACGACGAATAAGCACCACTGGCTGGCCGTATTTATGGGATCGGACGATGAGGGGTCGATGGGGATGGAGAGAGTGAGTGAACGAGCGAGCGAGCGAGCGAGATTGTGGCGGTGGTGGTGGTTGTTTCGACAATAATCGAGGTGAATCAAATGCGCTGAATTAAAAAGGTGCTGAAAATTGTTGTACTTGGGTGTAAGAGTATCATCTTGGTGCGCGATCCTCTTGGTCTCCACGATATTCCGCGACACGACGCAATAATCGCCTTGCCACCGTCGATCGATTCGAGCGCTGCCGAGGGATCGTCCGAGCGGAAACGGTAAGCGCCCGCAAACAACAAAAGGGGACCGCCGATATATTCTCCGGCAGCTGAGACTTCAAGGTCGGTGGCGGTGAAGGCGGTGGCGACGGTGACGACGGCGACGGGGACCGCACTGAAATTGCACCGCTGCAAGTTTTTGCGGCGACATTGGTGATAGAGGGGAGTCGAGGGGCGAGCAGCCCGACTACGGTTTTCGCCTCAAAAGCCATTCGAGTGCCAATAATAATAATTTGGAAAGTCGTGTCGGGGCGTGTGCCGCGCTACGTGTCGCAACCTGTGAATCCCCTCGTTGGTGTTCGAAGTAAGGCCAAGGTGATGAAGGTAGTGCAGGTGCTAGTGTCTCCAAGTGCTGCGTGTCTTATAAGCACACGACCGTTGTGAGGTTGTGATCCGTCAACTAATAATAATAACGTGGCCTGCGAGATCGGATTGTCGAATCAATTGGGAGCGCGTGCGCGTGCGCCGCGCCGTTTTCCTTTTTCTTCGAATTAACGCGCTGTCAGTTTCACTTTTTTCTTTTTCCATGTGTTGAGGCGCCTCGGTGAATATCGGTGGCTATGGGCTTTTGCAAGGCTCGGGCTCGACACATTCGTTCCGAACTGCTTTATTATTTATGAAAATGGTATGTCACGCGGGACAATACAGTCTAACCTAAATCTACGTACACTCGGTCTGTGCAGTGTTTTTTTTTTTGTTATTTTTTCCTCTTTACCATTCGATCGTTCGATTAACCAAATTGTACGAAATGGTGGCGGAATTTTGCGAGTGTTAGTGTTCGAATGCCTTTGATGGACGTTATCTAAAATAAAAAGTTGACATACTCATCTCACGTAACATTCGACATTATAATAAAGTACGGGAATCGGACGAATTATCGAATTAATCGTATTCTTGGCGTAACATTTATTAATGGCTCATACAAATACAAAAACAATTTGTTTGCTCGGGCGCATTGGCGATGCCTCGATAAAGCACTCTTCAATCATGTTTATCACGCGTTAATTTATTATAATATTTAAATGTGACGAGAGCAGCCAATTTCGACAGTTAATTAACCTAACAATTCTAACGCTCACAGCTCCTCCGTCGCTCCGTTGTCTCGTTAAATCCGCGAGCAGTGCTCATTCAAACGTGACAATCTTTTTTTTCACGCTTACGAAACTATGACGCGAAAATGGCGCCTCGGTGACTTACAATCCATTATTGAAATACGGAGCTATCGAGCATTACTATCAGCGCGTTAATATCGCTGCTTATTGCGCTCATTGTGACGCAATGATCCACGGCGATTCGCTCTATCCTTAACGGCGAACATCCCATTCAGGCAATCAAAGCGGCGATATTTTAATTGGCCATTCGTTAAGGAATTAACCACCTTAAAACTGAATGGCCTATATTTTTCTCAGTGATTTTCCCAAGAGTGCAATCAATGGCCGAGATGAGGAGGCCAGGAAGACGAGGAGGCTAATTGCACGCGAATCGTATACCAAGGTCGCGTAGGTGGTAGTCCCGGTTGAGTAGAGCCCGGTCCGAGCCTGTCGAGCGGGCGAGTGTTGTCACAGGCCCTCGAGATCTGCCTTGGGTTCGACATCCGGTGCAGCAGCCCTCGTGAAAGTAGGAGGGTCCGAGGGGGGGGGGCGAAGAGAGAATCCGATCTCGCGGCGGTTGACAAACAATGGGAAGTGGTGGCGAGTGAGCGGAAGCTGGGTCGACTAATAATAGCGAAGGGCCGCGAAGATGGCCAAGTGCTGCGGCGTTGGAGGGAGCTGCCGCGAGGCCTGCGAGACTTATCAGCCGCTGCAGCAGCAGAAGCAGCAGTTCGGACCCATCGGGGGCAGCCTGAGGCTCGCCCGGGAGGGCAGTCGCACACCACGGGACCACGTGCGCAAGCTCAGCGTGCGCTACGACGCAGTCAGGCCCGCTGGGAGGGAAAGGTAGCCGGCTTCCTTAAATAGATCGGCCGCCGGAAAGGGTGAGGGAGGGGGGTGGGTGCGCTTTTTGCCGGCGGATGTGCCGAGCGAGACGAGGCGGATGCGCCTCGTCGATCGTCGCTCTGGAGGTTGAGATGATCCGTGATTCGCGTTGGGGCGGCCATTGGACTTAGTCGCTCTCGACATCGGGGAATGGCGCGAGGAGGGACGGTTGAACGATTGGCGTTTGGGGGGGGGGCGACGGTGGAAAGAGAACCTTGAATCATCTCGTCTATAAGACGACGAGGCCAAAAATACTTGCTTTTTTTTTTTTTTTTTCAATAATGGCGGTGGTTACATTGTACCTTAATGACCCATCGACTGGGATTTTGTTCTTTTTTCGGTCGACTCGAGCATATGTTGAACCCGGGATTCACTTACGTATCTTATAAATAATTGCGCATAAGCACGCGCGAAATTGGTAAAGATCTATTATGTAAATCATTTGTTAGATCGTTATAAAGAGTCGTTGGCTACAGTTATTCGTTTGTTTACGAAACTGCGCAAAATGAAAGACATTGGTTGCTCTTTGTTTGACTTGTGGAGATTTCATTTCCATTAGGAAAAGAGCGCGTATTCGTTCCTAATTTATCGCGAAGTGAGCATAAATTTCAATGTCTTTTATCCATTTCCTAAAGTAAATAAGAATCAATTACCTACTACAATCAGTCTACGAGTGCCTAGAGTGCATAAGTGCATGTATGCATGAATATACATGAACCACGTACATAGGCATAGTTGTATGTGTATCGTTAGTGAATCCACTTGAAGCATTGACCATTTCTTTTTTGTCCTTTTTTAGATTGTAAGATTTAAACATTATAATAATTTCGTAATTTCGTACGTCGATATAATACATCTTTCAAGTATTATCTGTTATTTATGCCGACACGAAATAAATTTTTATATTTAGAATTTATATGCTCTTTGGCTCTTTCGTTTTGTCTCGCGACTCCTGCTACGGTATATATATATTTTCATTTTTCCCAGAAAATAATTTATAAATATTTTTATTCAAAATTTTACACATTAATTCTATTAAAATTAAATACATCTTAGTATAATATGGCAATATAACGGGATACTTTACATTCCCTTTGAAGTTTTAAAACTCTATCGTATCATTAAACGTAGTCATATTTTCAGATAAGATTCGTTCATATCCATATATTCACATATGTCTATATTACGTATTAATCTAAGTCATATTTTATGGATATTTGCTATTACTCCTCGTTTAAGAATGTATTGATCTTTGAGACATCTCTCTCTCTCTCTCTCTCTCTCTCTCTCTCTCTCTCTCTTATACATCCAGTACTGTGTTTCTGAAAGATTAATTTACTTTGAATTTACATTAATTTATTTAACTACCGATAAGATTATTAATCTCGAATTGTTTACAATCTTCGTAATTGAAAATTAAATAAATGCCAATTTTAATACAAAGATGATTATTATTTTTATGGGTTATTAATGATAATGTACGCGCGTGGGGCGTGTACCCGTCTAATTTCTCATTTAATATAAATATATATATAATACATATGTTATTTTCGTGTTTCAACATTCGTTTTTGCTATATTCGAACAAAAAATTTAATTTCTTTATTCTTTTTTGTTTTAGGTCAGTCTCTACTAACTTTGTTATTATGTTGGTAAAGCTTTGTCATATATCTATTGGCTTCTTGAATCGGTAAGAAAAAAATAATCATAAAAAATACGTTCATATTCATTAAATGTTTATTGCAAATTTATTATGACAGAATAATCATTTTATTTCAATGCAGGAGTCGATATGTAGCTGTGTGTGTGCGTGTGTGTATATAAAAGTGACATTTCGCTAAAAGTAATAATTTCTAGAAGCTGAAAGCAAGCAAATGTACATTTCACATTATTCTTCGGATTGGTATTCTCTATTGTATAATAGTGAAGATATACTTCTATCTTATCGCCCCTCATTACTATTTATATAACACTATGCATTTTGTCAAGGAAGTTCGTATTTCGTGATTTCATAAGATAATGTTCCTACGCTCATTTATTAACACTCAACGCTGAGAATCGCTAATCTCTTCTACGCTCATAATGAAAAGACGATGATAATAATGGAAGAAACTTTTAATTGCGTTTGGCTAAAATTTCTTTTATTATTTGCCATTATAACTTTCCATTATTTTCCTAATTTTCAAAGGCTCTGCTAGCTGTTATTTGGAAAGAAGAAATTAATTTATTACCTTAAGAAAACTTGTGATAGTTCTAAGCTGACGATGTGCATTCGATTTTACAATAATCAATATTTCATAATATTTAAAAATGCTAATTTAATCGCTTTGCATTTGCAGTTTTTCAGCTTATGATTATTATGAAAAGTACGAAAGAATATTAAAATTATTTGTTACTGACTAATTGACATATGAATTAAGGAAATTTGCAATTCGTTTTCGGACTATTTATTAATGCGTCATTGGGTGTGTGAGAAATAACGTTAATAGTTTTATAACAACATTTCATATTTGTAAAGTAGAAAAATAGTTATTTATACATTCGTTAACACTACTAATGATTAGAAAGTGAGGATTAAGATTCTTATTAATTCATTGGTATCGTTTAATAGACTGAATAATCTCGTTTCATAAAAATTCATAATCATAATAACTAGGTAAGGAAGAAGAAAATTAATTTTATTTCTTTATAAAGAATTGGCAATGTTCTTTATATTATTATCTCTCTCTTTCTTTCTTTCTATATATATATATATATATATATATATATATATATAGTATTAATATATAATCTGTAATTATTTATGATATTCTGTAAATTATCTTAAATATAATATTATCGGTAATAAGGTACGATATAAAAAGCACAAAGTTTTAATAAGCTTGCGATCAAAAATTGTTACATTGTTTATAATTCAATTCTAAATACATTTAAACGGATATGTATCAATATTACGCGAAAAATGTTATAAAATAATGTATACATCCATTGCCTTAGAATATAATGAATATATGCGCATTCTATTCATTTGTTTACCTGTTTCGGAACCACTTATTTCATAAATGACGCAATCAGTTATGCTGTAAATATCGATGATATGGAATCGTTAGGATTTGCAATAATAAAGTTTTTCAAACTATTTGTAAAACATTGTAAAAAGAGCAGCCTTAAGCCCCGACATTCACTTCGTAATTAGTTTCATTTATCACAATAAAGTTATCGTCCAATTGAATTATATGTGCTGACGCTATAACTTTCAATAGACACTCGAACAATTAAGCACTTAATTGCAAAATGCAGGAGAAATCGAATTCGGTAGTAGGCGTATCTATGAGTACATACTCGCTTGTAGGTCGATCGTGGACTTTCAATGAAAATTGAAATCCGGTTGAGCGGATTAAATTTGTGAACAGACGATCTTTCAATTTATCAATGATCGCTATATATATATATATATATATATATATATATATATATTGTGAAATAAAACGAATTGTTCATAAATTGATTATCCATTAAATCACTTTTATTTATATAAATTGTAATTTTCATGTCGCGTGTTACAATTGTTACGATTAAGAGTTTGTTATTGCTGGTAATAGACTGAATTATATAAGTATTGGCTCGATCATTGTCCATTATCTGACAAAATTGAATAACCATAAACGACGTGATTGAAAGAAAAGGTTGTGACATTCATTGCATCGAACGTTATATAATAAATATTTAGGATTTCTTATAATATCCAATAATATGACAATATCGACAATGCGACATGGCTTTATTACACTATTATCGAACATTCAATACTTGTAATCTTATAGATTTATTGATTATCGTTTAATTTACCGCGGTCAATCTCCATAATGATGCCTTACAACATACCGATGCCTATTAATTACTACATTTCATTTGCAATATTTGCAGAGTTTACTATTAATATAAGCATTCAATGGCATTTATATGATGAGCCTAAAATTATTGATTCGCGCGTAATACAAAGCAAACAATTTTCACAAAACATCGTTTCGTTATTATCGCCAGGAAAGTCCCATTCGATTCAAGACTTTCTCGCTTTAGTCTCTCGTGCACAATTACGATGACGTCGAGCCGCCACTGTTCGATTGTTCATGTGGCCAATGCTCGCGCTACGACAATCCCTACAGGTGGCTCAATTTTTATACACGACTCGGAATAAAATGTGTGGGTGTCGCTTAGCATAAAGTATCCTTAGAAAATTCGGAAATCAATGGACCGATGCTCTCGGGAAATGATCGCGACCCGGGTTAAGCGGTGATAAAGGTGACGAGAAAGACGGGACGAGTGCACGGATTATACGACTAGGAAAGTTCGTTTCGCTTGACCTCCCCCCCCCCCCCCTCCCTCTCCCACCCTCTCCCACCAAAATTGGTGTGTGTTATGCGTCGTTCCGCGTACCTACGCAACATCACTTTACGACTCGCTTGTGTTGCCAACTTTAGAATGTTTCGTATCCGTAGCGAAGTGAGTTACGCTAACTGTGGACTTTAGAATCTCGAATCGAAGGCGATTTTTTTTTATCTTTTTTTTTATTTATTTATTTAATTATTTTTTTTTTTTTTGCTTTTCCAAAGAGCGAGGGGATCGGAGACGAGAGAAAATGTGTAGGTATCGATGAGCTAGAAAGACAATAAGCTTTTGAGCCCCAGATTTCAGAAAATGCTTTTTATTGTTTTACATATTCTTCCGATTGCGAAATAGTGAACATCAAGCAGGAGGATGATGTTTCCAAAATGCTTTAATGGAATGTTAATTCTAATTATATCGTAATGTTTCTAAGAAAGGGTATATACATTTTTATACGAAGATCTGCATCAAGGATGTAAAAATATTCGGATATACGTGTAAGAGAAGTATCCGAGCCCATGTAAGTGTAATGTTAATATGCGCGACAAACAAGACTATTCAAATTTATCATACACAAAAGCTACGAATAAATTGCTGAAAATGCTTTGTGATTAATGATCGTCTAATGTGAAAATAAAGTAGATACGCGACATTTCTACAAGTAAATTTTTGGTCAAAATAACGCATATCTATTCTCATATTGAATTCGTTTGCTGTTCAATTGCAAATGTCTGCTCAAGCGTTTTGCATTTATTTAATTATTGGACGTTTATCGGCAAAACGTTCTTAAAAACGGGTCGCGCTTGAAACCGAAAATTTGTGTTTTAGCCGAAAGTTTGGACACTAAATTTTAATGTCACATTAAAGCGAGGATCAAAAATTTCGTACTTCGTTGAGAAAAGTTCGGATAGTTTTTCCATTTTAAAACTTAATTCCACATATTTTCTATAATGTCGATAGATGCAGTATCGCTTTTGTAAATACAGTCACTTAACTCGTCTAAACCACCAAACATAAGTATTATTATTATAAATTATCATCAATTATTAGATATATGACTTCAATAGGTTTTCTTTACTTTACTAAGCAATAAATATTTGTAAATCCAACCGAGCCGTTTTGATGAAACTGTGCGAAAATTATCGTATCGTATTTTGCCTTTTTGTATTTTTCATTTATAAAATATACAAATACAATAGTGAAGTTCATGTATTTATTGCTTAACCATAATCAATATCTATATAAGCAATACGATTAATATAGAATTTATGATTAAGGTTGCACGCGTGCGAACTTTCGAATGAAAACATTGAAAATTGATGGTTAAGAATATTTTGCAAATTTGACTAGCTTTATTCGGTCGTGCAGTCACATTTTATGCTCATCCCTCCTATTAGTTTGTTTGGTCAAATTGAAGTCCAACTGCCCTAACTTACCAAAATCAATTGCTACATTTGTAAAAACATCGACTATCCATAATGTAAATGCAATAATGCAAAAAGTACATCCCATAAACAGAAGAGCACCGATTTCTCAATTACCTTCGCACATATATCTTTTAGTACATCGAGCTAAGTTAACAGAATAACCTCACGGATGAGGGCTTTTTTGCGCTGTTTGAAGAATCGCATAGAGTAAGACGCCTCTGCCACACCAGCTCCATGTAATCGGCAAATAATCGTTGGATGTATAATTTTACTCGAGCGAGTCGTACTGTGCCGTCTTTAGCGCAGCTTGAAGTACGCGCATTGACGCCGCGACGCTGAGATAAAAATTCAAGGAATGTATATTAGAACTCGGTGGGAGAGTAAAATGGTCCCCGCTCTTGTATCTTTCGAGTAAGCTGTTGCGAAAAAAGCAGTGCCATAGTCGTAGTCGTTGAGTAATTTATAGATTGGCGTTGCTGAGCTTTGCGCAAAATGATAAAAAATTATTAGAAATGCTAAATCCACTTGAATAGATCAAGTTATGATGCGCGTAACTAATATTTTACAAATAAGGATAAAAATGCATGATCCATAAATCATTGTTAAATATATATATATATATATATATATATATATATAAGGATAACAAATTTATTATTCCGCTTAAATTTTTGCATTGAAATGCATTTTATCGATATAGTTATTGAGAAAACTATATGTTATTAATAGCCATGTAAGTAGTTTGCGTAATGTCTCGAGTGCGAATTCTCATCCAAAATGTATATCAGATTTAGCATTTCTTTCGTTCGCCGATAAAATATATATAGAGAACGCCCAACGTACCCGGCTAGTTAATCATAAATTTTTATTACAAATAGTTATACATATTGAATAAACAGGGGTTTATAGTCTAACTGCTTAGGCTCCCAATTAAAATTAACGATTTCCTGCCTATGAAGGAAGCCCGAAACAAGGTATATAGCGCGAATGAGGGATCGAAAAGCGCGCAAAAATGTTAATTAGAGCGGCAGCGTGGAGAAAGTGATAATAGAAAGTTAATTACGAAAAAGATGCGCGAAAATACAACTGCAATTGATGGATACGAGGGCATAAATACGCTTTAGCAACGGGATATTGGAATTGAGCGTCCCACTAATTAAAAACCACTTTCTCGCAACCGTTTCACAGCATCCAGCTCCCAATAAATCGCATGATCCCTTGCCCACGCTGCCGAATACAATAAAAGCGTGGCGACGACGACACCTTCCGGCCGCCACCGTCGCCCGCTTCATTCTCCCCCTTTAGCCGGTAAGGACACAGCGGGCGCTTTAGTCGCGTTTTATTCGCGTTTTATTCGCGCTTTATTCGCGTTTTATTCGCGTTTTATTCGCGTTTTATTCGCGTTTTATTCACGTTTTATTCACGTTTTATTCACGCCCCGTAAAGCCGCTGGTGGTCCCGGCGACGTAGACATCGGTGCCGAGTTTCCATTATTAGTGCCGCTCGTGGGAGCGCGGCACATGCGCCCTTACGAGGCCATCGCGAGCACTTGGTCGGGGCAGTCGGTCGACCTTCAGTTGCGGCGGGCCATCGTTAGGGAGCGGATGTCGAGTGGGTGGCGAGGAGTCCGGAGACACGGGACGCTGCTCTCGGCGGGCGGCAATTTTCGTCGCGGGGACGCCTCACTTCGATAATCGAGAGATCGTCTCGCGCCGCGTACAAGCCGACCCGTACAACCTCGTCCCTTTCCAGGCCCCAAGTGCCTAAACTATGTTACGCATCCAGGTATTTGATATTTTCATTACGTAGGAGACTGTAGAGGAGGGTGATCGCTCTGACTGACGAGTATCCCATTCAATGGGGTGGGAGAGCACGCGCTGGGATTTTTAGATCGATGCTTTCGATTTGCGAGCCGCGGCACTTTCTCTTCGCAAGCACTCGCTGGGATGTTTTTTCCGAGCGGTGAATTGCTTGGCTGCTATTACGTCAAGTCAGCTATCGCAATTGATTATGACTCTGATCATTATTCATTTCGGAGTTCAAATCGATCGTTAAGCGAACGAGCGCACGATTCGAGCATCGAATGCGCGATTGATGCGAAATCATTATAATGAAACGCAAGAATTTAATATTTTATCAAATGGCAAATAAAGGGGCAGTGGGTCTTGAATGTGAATTTCAGATGACGACAGATGCTTCGTGAGAATAACAATTCTAATTTTTTATCGCTTGCTAGTTTTGAGCTTATTAATCAATTCAGAAATAATTGTATTTGAACAATTTTCACGAGTTTCCTTACTTAGCGAACATTGTGCGGAAAGATTGTAATATTACATTAGTTATTTCATTGGCGTCGAGAAAGCGGAATGGTGAAAGTAGCAATGATAAACAATAGGAATTTTATTTAGAATAGAAGGTTTGACAATTGATTGACAATATCTTAGTACAATTACATTGTAAAAGTTTTCTTTTTCTTTTTTTTTTCTTTATATACATATATATATATATATATATATATATATATATATTATGTTTTTTTTTCTTTCACGGATATAACCAAATTTTATCAATAATCGAATTGACAGGTAATTCGAAATTGAACATTTTTATTAACGTTTATGAACATATTAACGTTTATAACATTTAGAAAATAGTTTTGTATCGTAATTCACCTCTGAAACGCTATAATTTCCATAAATAAATTTTTAATACTTAATATATGGTCGTTGATGTATCAATACATTCATCCGAATTTGTTCATTTAAAAGAAACTAACAATAACTAAAAAATGTGCACTTACGCGGGTAATGAAATTTTGAAAAATCAAACGCTAAATATTTCCCTGATAAAGGTCTCTGGGTGTGCAATGTGATTAAATTTTTTAAAAATTATTTTACGCATTTAGTTGGATTATCGCTTAAATAATAGGAAGAACTGTTTAGGTAAATGAAGCGCTTTTCATAGACTTGCTGCATCATTTAAAGTAATCATCAGTTAAAATTTCAGTGTGAGAATCGCTGTTAATCAAGAATGATAAATCTTATTTTATTCCCAAGCTCGTGTGGCGCGAGAAGTTCCAAATTATCTATAATTGCAAACTAAAATATGCATCGCAATTAATGTCAATACGAAAACGTCTCCTAGAGACATTTCGACATAATGAACAAGAGCCGAATGCAGGACAAAATTCTCCTGTGTCATAGAGAGAAAGAGATAGATAGAGAGATAGATAGAGAGAGAGAGAGAGAGAGAGAGAGAGAGAGAGTGAAAATAATTGCTTTTTCATTTCTATTTGCCGTACGACCTAATGCTTTAGCCTCCCACGCGTCAATTTGAAAACATACGTATCGGAGATTGTAATTGAAAATTTCTTGATCGTGCTTACAGACTTTGGGCGTAACGATATTCATACTCAATTGTAGAATTAAGTTGCGCGATCTATCGATCGACATTCTAAAGAGTATACTCGTGTTGTGCTTATATATAGAAGGGAGATTTTTATATTATCGAGACCGAATGTGTCGTTCTATCTAAGACACAAGCTTGAATTGTAAAAGACGCTTGTAGATTTTGTAGCAGAACGAGTCTTGTAGATATTTTTATATAAAACCTTACCAACCCGAATGAGACATTGAAGATGATAAGAATTTATGATGCCATTATGAGAGAAACATACTTTTCTATATATGCTTGTATGCTTGTACAATAAATGAATGTCTTTGCAGAATAATTGTAATTCCAAAATGTCTTTCGAGCCTTTCTTTTAATCGGCAAAATATTCTAAAATTAATAATCGTTTCAATGACATTTAAATTTCATTTGGAAAGTACGTCCTTTATTTTTCCTATATGTTTATGTGTTTCGTATTTCATTTTTTCTCCCCTTTTACATTTTATCTTTCTTTGTTCTTCCTTATAAATCTTGTCATTAGAGACTATCGAAATGTAACTGCATAAATTAGTTTATACTTTGATTAATTTCAATTTTTTTTTTTCACTCATAATTGCTTCCAATGCCTTAGAATATAAATCAGCTCAAAATAAACGAATAAAAAACAATTATTTACGAATTACTCAATGCATTAATTTCAGTATATTTATTAGATCAAATTCTATTTCATTAATAAAAATATGTAAAACATATAATGCTAAAATTGACTAAGTTAATTGTTTATTTGAAGTTGCCGATTCCGGGTATTATTTAAAATTGTTAACGTTAAACTTTATTCGTCTCATCTTTATTTCCATGGAAATTCTTAAATACTTCCGAAGACTAAAAAGATTAAAAGGATTCACCTCATCGTCACTGAAAATATGAAATAAGCCAATGATATTTTCAATAGATCTGCGCAGAGTTTCATCATAGTCATCTTACCAGTACATACGTAAACGATTTATTGTAATTCAATATTGTAAATAGAGATTGATTTTTTTGGTTTATATGGTACCGCGGAAGTTACATAAAATCATAAAATTCTTAAAAAGTTAAAATTATCTCATAGTAAAAATGGAAAACGATAATCAGAATAGATTAAAATAACAATTAATTATTTTTCGAATTAGCGAATGACTAATTTATATAATCAACACTTCATATTGTTTCTCACTGTATTCTGATAAAAAATTACGATATATTTATGTCATTTCCGATAAAAGTTTTGTATCCATAGCGTTTTGAAAAATGTTATGACATTATATTTATATGCTCGGTCGTTTGTAATAGGCACAAAAGAAGCGTCTCTCTCTCTCTCTCTCTCTCTCTCTCTCACTTTTCTCTGTATTTTATGAGTAAAAATAAATAAATGTAAGTATCAGGCAAGATACAACGATTATCCAATAATGTTTCATTCAATTGCAATTCTACTTTGTCTATTATCTTTAGATATGCTGCGGTATTTTATAATTGAAGCTCGGAAGGTTATTAAAAAAATGTTGACGATTGTCTATTTTAATTATTAAGTGGTGCATGTTATTATGTCCAACATAACATACAAGTAATATTGTTAAATTTATAACGAGGTAAATTCATTTTTCATATTCCAATTGAGCATTTAAGATACATTTTGGAAAATATTAACTTATTTTATTTGATCTGTTGAGAAGAGAAATTCTAGTATTAAAGTGTATAAATGATATTGTTAATGCGAGAAAACCGAATTAACAGTGATAATCTTACGTATCCTAGATACGATTAAAAAAAAATTCTCCGCAACGTAGATGTTTAAGCTTATGAAATCATTACTCTACTTTAACAACGACCAAGTACTAATCAAGCACATATATTCGGAACTTGGTAGAGCAGAGATTGACAATACATCATCGTCAACATAACTGTGATCATCATTATCATCGTCGTCATCGTCCTTATTATTATTATTATTATTATTATTATTATTATTATTATTATTATTATTATTATTATTATTATTATTATTATTATTATTATTATCGTCCAAAATTCACGAAGTTGGTGCATTTATACTTGGATCGTAGAGAATATGACGTAATCGCGTTCGACAACTACGCAAACATTAGAATTCCCATTATCCTTGCGTAATATAAGAATAAACGCGCAGCTCGTACCAAAGCTCGCCAAGAAGCCGCAATATAATAGATTAATACGAAAGATACGACGGTGTGTGCGTGCGTGTGTGTGCGCGCGCGCGTGTATGATCAAACGAAGAATCGCCGAGACTATTTAAGGCATATGTGGATTAAAATTTCTCTCCGATGATTTATTCATGAATTATTCTCCATCCCCTAACCACCCACCAAACCAACGCCCGCCCGCATGCATAATCCGAGTATCTCCATCTCGGATGTGATGGATACTGCATTATTTTTTCTTGAATTATGTACCGGAGGTAAAAAGTTCGACTTGGCGCTCGTAGACGCGGCTATAGTACACTGGACGACGATTAATCACCGAGTAACGACCTTTTCAATTAGAGATAGCGATGCTGGCTTTTTACTCGTGATTTCTTCCTTCGACGCGGATTGTTTGCCATGGATTTACCTTCTTTGATCGACGACGAATTAATAAAGTTCTCGTGTTTTTGACTAGCCGCTCCTGCTTACTTCTATTGCTTTTCATTCGTCTCTTAGTATTAGCAACGTCGTGTTGAATTGGCGAATATATTTATAAACCATTTTTTAATGTAGGTAAGTGCTCCTTCGATTAAAATATTTTGCGGCAATGTGCGTCGAATGATAAAAATAATAGAACAATCAATTTATATCATCTTATCAAATTGTTTTTGATACAATCTTTTATTGATAAGCATAATATTTATTATTCAATAACATAAGCGTAGCAATCATTCATGCATCGTATTAAAATATCGAATTTCTTATCTTTTACCTTTTTCAAAGTAAATTTTCTGAAATGGATGTGAAATTTTAATAAATTTTTCCTTTTCTTAAGCTATCATTTATTTGTTAATATTGTATTGTACAATTAATTAAATTCTATGATTTTTATTGCAGTTTAATATTAAAGTTTCTGAAATTTAATGCAACTAAACAATAATAAAAGAATGATTAATTTTGAAAATGATAATATAATTTTGGTGAAAATGATAATGAAATATTGATATTGCGGGAAGCTTTCCATGTAAATTGCAAGAATTTCACTCGACAACGCATAACTGTGCAAAATTTGAAAAGTCATCGATTTTCTTAAATCTTATTAGTATATACTTACAAACGCGGGATTAACGTATAATTAAATTACATTTTGCACCGTATGGAGAGCAACGATATGCATAGTCACAGCAGTGTGTACGTATATTGTTGTAATACTGCTTGCACGTGAAATTAGAGAATAAAATTATTGAGTATCGCAATGTATTGTGTTCGATTATTTTCTTTGCCTCACACTTATGAGTTTATTTTCATTCGGATAACACTTGGATGTTGTACGTGTAAGAACCTAAATATTTTTATTGTAATCGCGTTAAAAATTAAGGTTCTCTACTACATTACACGATTCTTCATTCTTTTATTCAAATTTCTATATTAACCATTTGCTCGTTTTCATCCGCTCACCAGAAAAACATATATCTACGTAAATCTTACACGTTGCGATATAACAACGATAATTGTAAAATAATAATAATAAACTAGGAAGATTAAAAAGAAAAAAAAATGATAAGGTACGTGCAAAAATAGTTTAAAAATAAAAATTATATTTAACATTACTTACACGATTTATGGCATTTTTAATAGAAATTATCGTAAAACTCTTTTGAAAAACAACAGTTCCGACAGTAAAATTAAAAATACAATTGATTTTAAATTTGAACAGCAATTCAGAAAATGATGTCTGTTATTCTGTTATTGCAAATGAAGGTTACAATGTAATTACAGGATAAATACATTTGATCATTCGCGTGCATGGAATAAAAAAATTGAGACATGTTATTTATGACGTATAATTAAGTAGACTTATACAAAACATTGAGACAATATTTTTATATCGGCAAATAATTGTTAGTTGCAAATATAAACTGAAAATTCTCTGTAATTAAAGCGAAGATATAAATAATCAATAATATCAAACATTGAGTATTGATTGATTATAATGATACCTTATGATATTATATCAAAATCTATTCTATTATTATTAAACGAGGCCGAAGTATATTTTTATTCTTAATTCGTTTAATTGTAAAGGATAATCTGAATGAAATATATTTAGTATGAATAAAGGAATGAGATCGGCCGATTAACCAATTAAGTAATTTTAACATAATTTAACTACAAGTATGAAATGGAATAAGAGGCGAGAATTATGATTTTATTTCATAAAACTATTTATCGTAAGATGTATAAATATATTTTAATCTTTCGTCGTTTATGATTTTATACGCTAATAATATCATTTACCTCGTTACTCAAATACTTTGATAATTTTTCTTAACACAATATACACATATATATATATATATATATATATATATATATATATATATATATTTGTAAATAGTAAATTATTACAGATAAAGCGACTATGGTATATTAAATTTATTAAACACATAAATAAATGAAATCTACGTACACACAAATCTATTATACATATTAAATACTTGAAACCGAACAAGTTTCTCATCCCGTGTATCTACAAACCAATTTTCAAGCTGTCCCTCGGCCCCCCGTGTTATGCCATTAATCACGTTTTCTAATACAAGTCTCCTACTCTTTCCAAATAGTGCAACAAAATTGTCACAACTGTAGAAAAGATTTCGTACCCGAATAACATAACAGAGATACCTCTATTGACGCGAGACAAATATTTTTTACTTATGTATGTGGAACTGCACTGTCGAATAACCGAGACTTGCAGGCGCATGCGCGTTGTTTCTGTCCTCCTAAAGCAAGTGTTGACGAGTATATGTGAGCAAAAAGTGTAAAGCAAGGATGACTATTTAAAACTTTAAATACTTAAAAGATGCAGATCGTTACACTACTTCTTCAAAAAATAAACTAGGATATGTGCCATGCGAATCTGCTGCACTGCGACGAGTTCGTCTCTCTCATTTTCTTTCAGAATGAGAGATGTGAAGAGAGTGCTCTCTTCCTTTACTCAGTGCTTATTTTTCGAGCGCTTACCGAAACCACACACATATACATGCACAAGCCGCATTCAACAACGACCGTGCAAATTTTCAACTGGTTTGCGGTCATTTCTGAATTTATTCTCTACTACTTCGAGAGCTTTCCACTTTTTTCATCTATGCAAGATAGATAAAACGACCGGCGGAGGGGGGAGGGGATAGAGAGTGAGATCCTTCACACCTTTTTTCTATTAGCAAGCAAGCGATTCTTTTTTTTCTTTTCCTTTACCTTAGTTTTCCCATTAACCCCGAAACCTTTGACTTTTAGCCATTCAATTCCCAGGTCATTTCCTCACTCATTATATGCGGAACCGAGCAATTTGCAAGGTTGAAACTTTGTTCCGCTCGAATTATAATTCGAAGGCAGTTTTTAGGCTTGAATGGAAATATATTATTGTTTAATAAACTGTTACATATTATTAATTCACTCATAGATTCGATGAGTCTATACAAGCATATTGAAGTCTGTTGAGGAATAAATAAACATACACACTACCAGATAAAAATGCATCACAATCTCTTAATTCGGATAAATAGAATTTACAGTATTCAATATTACTTATCCGTGAAAGTTTTATCGGCAAAACTGTATTTTCATTGCTGAGATGAGTACATAATTTATGAAATAACTTCTATCCATTTAACATTTAAGTTTATACATTTATCCGAGGTTTTCAATTTTCTAGAATCAATAAAGAGATATAAAAATATCGAATAATATTAACTTACGGTAATTAATATTCATTAATCTTCCACATGTACTTACGATGATAAATACGCCTACATACAGACGTAATTATGGCTCATATCACTCAATAAATCTTAATATAATCGATAGAATGTCGTAGTTGTTAGTTAAACACATAATATTACGTAAAGAATATATTTAAATAAAACAACACAATCACGTGTTTCAAGGCCATAATAAATATTATAATAATAAATTTTATCATTTCATTTGATGCTACATTAAAGTTAAGTCTTAAGCCCTTAAGTCATAAGGTAAAACCAACGACTACAAACAATCAAACGATATGAATGCAATTTTTAATGAAAAAAAAAAAAATAATCACACAATTTACAAAGTGCATTAGTCATTTAAAGCCTACGATCAGGCATTTCTGTGTAATAGGCGGTACATGTGTATTACGCATCTTTTCCTTTTTTTTTACTACAGTGCTGTAGCTCATGTAACGTGAGATATAAAATCTAGGTCATATATCAATTATGTCGTCGGTAACAGATTTTCCAGCTGTCAAATCTTTAACTCTTTCATGAAACTTGGCATGATGACAATCGATAGGTTAGAATTTCACTATATTGTAATTTGTTCGTTAGCATTGCCTTATAAAATAAACGATCGTGCGAGCATTTATAATTAGTAATATTATTATTGTTTTTCTTTCATGTTATTGTCAAAATATAATTTTTACAACAACAAAAAAAAAAAAAAAAAAAAAAAAAAAAAAAAAAAAAGAATTGTGTATCCATAAATACAGCCGACATTAAAAAATAATTTCAAAGTGTATGAAGAATTGGGCAAATATGTTTTGATGAGTATTAATAAAAAAAAAAAAATTGAAAATAGATAACGAAATTATGGAATTTAAAATACTGTTAATAGTTAGATGATCTTTCTAACGGGTAAATGTAATTTTGATCTGACATTTATTTCAGTTAGTGATTTCAGGCCAGAAAAATCATCCCAACTACAAGTGAATTAATAACCCGGAAAGCAATCTTTTGTGACAATTATCTCTTTCATTTTAATGTCACGACAATTCTTTTTTAAAATATTTTTAAAGGCTTCGTTATAATGACGATGTCTTTTTTTTTCTATAAAAATAATATATTATTCTCTATGTGTAATGTAAGTCCTTGTACGAAACAAGATTATTAAATCAGAACAAAAAAGTAGTAAATTTAATTAGACGCCCTTCAATCTTCTATTTTTCCTTTTTTCACGTTTAAAGTACCGCGCGCTTAAAAATTTTGTTATAAAAATCATTAATTTCATTCTGCCCTTATTATTTATTATTACTTATTACTTATTATAATTGAGGGCCACTCGCCCGTTTTTCGTCTAATAATTTATAGATCATGTAGAGTTAAGCATAAGTATGTACCTACTTCCGTATATAAATAGATATTCTATTTATATTCTAAAAGGTATTCTTTATGCGATAGACTACTTTCTTTTATAGCCATATGGCGTTTTCTCGTCGGCCAGCTTGCATAGCCTTCGCGACCACGCAAAAATATCTTGAGATAAGCATTAAATTTCAGAAGCGTTCGCTGATAATCTCTCGTTAATCGTGCCTAGAGCCTGAACCTATGCAGTACTGTTCCAAGCACTCGCTTCCTGTTTACAACAGAATCCATGAATGATCCGCTTAGCACTTTACTCAACCGTTTCTATCGATTGCATTGTGAGGAAAATTAGGGTATTATCGATTTGATCTGTTATTATAAAAAGTTCTAATTCGTGATTTTAATTACTAGCGTGACCACCCCCCCCCTCCTAATCCTATACACGCGCGCACACACACTTCAATTTTCCAGTTAAATAAATCTCTGGGAGCCTTTCAATGATTTTGGAAATGCTCTAAAACTTTCGTTCGTTCCAATTGTCCATTACATTGTATTCGAATGATTCGTTTAAACTTTAATATGCAACAGTCACTTTATCCCATTTACTTAAATGTATTTGTCACATAAGCCTATAGACAGTCGAATAAAGTGCTTATCCATTTCTTATAGGCCGTAAGTGTGCGAGAATAACGCGTGAAGATAGGAAAATTGAAAAAGTTGTTGGTAAGAGGATTTGGATTTAATATTCTTAAAGTCATAATATGAATTTTTCTCACATGGAATAATGAAACTTTCAGATTAACGTTCGATGGAGTTGTATTTTATGGTATTGTCATTTAGTCGTCATTTTGAAAAACAGATACTTTCCAATTATCGTGTGCGCGAAACATTAAATAAGTAAATGTAAATTATGTACAAATCGCTGAGTTTGAAGTGTTTAAGTTAATAATATTTGTATCGTTACACTTTCTACATTAAATCATATTTTAATGCTTACCGTGAGACATAAATTTGTAAGAGAAAAATGTATGTAGAATAATGCAAATTTTATACAAAGAAGAACAAACGAATGTCCATGGGTCTTTCTTAATTAAAAATATATTAAAAATTAATTGATAATATGTCCATTATAGTACTGTACACTTACAAAGAACAAGTTAAAAAGAAACGTTTATTTATAATATAATTTTTAAAAAATCATGCCTCAAAAATGTATTTTTAAAACTTATTAATTTTGACTTACGAATAAAGCGAATTATAATATATGCTCCAGAGAATGAATTTATACATACACGTATATGAGCGCGCGCGCACACACAAACATTCAGTTTAGGATTTCTTCTAAAAATACATTTTTTTAATGGGGAAATTCTGAATATGAGTAAAACATAAAGCAATTATCGAGTTATACAATTATGAGTTAATTATTTTTTATTTATTCATTTATTTATGTTTTTCATTTGATAAGGAAACGGTACGCGTAAACGCAAAAGGAGTAAGAGATAATGTTCATAATAAAGGTTTTCGAAAAATCAGGACCCCTTATTTCTCTGAGTCGAAGTGTTAGCATAAATCAGTAAGTTAATTTTTGTTGGGAAATTTTATTTCTCGAGTTCGTGCGTGCGTTACAAAATTAGGTCAGAGTATCTTCGCTTTTACGAATTTACGGCACTTTTACGACAGTTGTTGAGTATTCGCCGGCGGTACCAACCGATAAAAAGATTCATCACATTTCGATTACCGAACATCCACCGCAAAGACTAATATAAGCAGATTTATGATTTTCTTGTGGTATGCGTGGTGTGTGGCTGATTGACCTTGTCCTCCCTGACAACGTACGTCAACCCATTAAAGAGAGAAGAATGTCAGCGACCTGGTTTACTTGCTCCGGTCATTGTGATCTCTACTAAATTTCCGCTCTACTATTCATCTCACCCCGTCGACCTTTTATCTTTTCTACTTCCTTTTGGAAAAAGCATCCCTTTGGGATCATTTCATGGATATACATTGGTCATACGATGGTCTCTAAAGTTAAAAACAAAAAAAAAAAACAAAAAAAACAAAAAAGTGTGCCAATGTACACCGTGAATGAACATGTATTTTTGCATTGAATTTCTTTTGACGATGTGTTTATACTTCAGAGCAGTGCACCTTTGCTTTTCTATCTCGCGACAACTTTGTTATTTTCTCTCGCATATATTGAAACATTTTTCTTCGCATTTTTCGGCGTCTTTTCTGTTACTTTATCTCGATTTTCGTGACCTTTGTTTTGTTTTTTTGCAATGAACAAAGGCCCCCGGGACATCAAAATTTATAACCGCTC
>NW_011948429.1:122663-143693 GCF_000503995.2 Ceratosolen solmsi marchali | reverse complement strand
CTGTTTTTATTAATTAACTTGAAAGACGACGTCTGCCTTTAAATTATTTATTAAGTCGGGAATAATTTATAAGTCCGTTTACGAGCTGCGATTTTATCAATATTTAGCTATAATTTGAAAAAATATGCTGCGAATGAAATTTCATACTTTTTAATTTATTTTCTATCTTCATTGAGCGTATGCATACAAAAATATTTTTTTGTTTCTATTGAATCGACGAAGCATTGCATTCGCTGGAAATAATAAAATCATTGATGTTAATATATAATAAAAACTTTACTCAAATGATACATAAATATATTTTCGAATGATATGCGTGCCTTTAAAAATTAATAAAATTTGCCTTAAAAGTATTGATTTCCTTATTATAATTTAAAAGATATTTATATTTATAGTATTTTCACATTCTAATGTCTTATGCGGATTGAACAAAATAAATGTAACGGAATTATTCATTAGCGAAAATAATCGTTATAGAAAATACTTGATCGATATCGATAACACATTTTTAAGATAGAAAATTACAATAGATTTGCTAATTATATCTACGAAAAATCGTAAGTATATATGAATATAAATTTCTGTAAAAGCCAAATGGCATATAAACTGATTAAATTATATATTTCATATCGAATTAGCTATTTATATTATAAGATTTTCGTACGAGAAGCGAAAGAGTAGAAATTTGTCCTCACTCGTAAAACATCCATACATAGAAAAGTTATATGTGTCATATAAATTCGCGGAAATTAAAGAAGGATTACGCAATATTACGCAAACTTGAATCTAATCCTTTGTATTTTCATGAAATATTTCTTTGAATATTTTTAATGATTAGCTTTAAGAATTTTAGAGAAGCATTATTCTTAATGCCAATGTAAATTATATAAATTATATTTATATTACTTATTGATAGTAACGAATAATAATTTATTTTACAGATAAATTGAATAGTTATTATGTGAAATAATGTAAATATTGTCACAGAATATATAACGATTTAAAACAAAGAAATTTATTTTATTAATTAAGAAACTCATAGATTGATATTAACGTAACAATTAGAAAATAATCATTTGCAAAAATTTTCTCTGCAACCATATGAGAAAATATATGTTCTATTATATCAACATTATGATGAAAAACCGTGTTATTAAAAACAAAAAAAAAAAAAGAAAAAAAAATTGTTCAATAATTTTTTTTATTAATTCGTTAAAATATTACACTTTTGGTAAAAATAGATGGCTCAAAGTTAGCAATTAGAGAATTATTTTACTATCGAAGCCTACTTTGATAGTTTAGATAATCGTTTTAATGACAAAAATTCATCTTAATTTAACGTATAATAATTATAAATGTATCAAAGTAATTTATTAATAAATACAGTACATAATACAGGAGGTGGAATTTGTTGAAAACAATTTTTACTCCTTTGCTTCTTAAGTATATCCGCATATCAGTCGAATAAATATATATGAGGCAAAAGACAATTCAAATGGGCAAAAGTAGAGTTTCATCGAAAGAATTGTAAGAAAAATAGAGGAAAAATTCATGAATAAAGAAGTTCGGTAATAGAAGGTAAATGAGAAAAAATGATAAATGGCTAAACTCTTAGTTAAAAGAAGGAAACGAGTCATTGAGCTTTTTTAATAGTACATCTAAGGATAAAAGAATGAAGAAAATTTTTTTTTCTATCAGAACAGAATCTAATTATCCTGAAACGTGAATATAACTCTTTTATGCTATTAATTTATAAACTAATTATAGAAAAAATAATGCTATGAAAGTTCCTTTCCGTGCCGTTAGATTCAAGATATTTTGCTTCCGGCGTAATTGTAATTTCCTTATTTTTCAACAATACAAGTGTATTGCAATTCCAATTACATTTTCTAAAGATATTAAATATACATTTTTCTTACAAATATATTCCAACGAGCATTCGTTTAAAATTTTCCCAATTATAATTGGAATTATTGCATAAGCAAGGAAGATGCTCGATAGTGTAAAAAAGTTGATTTACCTCTGAATCGCCTGCGGTTCTAAAATAAGCTTATATAAATTGTCCTTATTATTCGTAGTAAATATACGTATATTAAAATTGTCATAGATGGATGAAGATTGTAATTAACACGAAGAAATAGACTCGACTTACTCGATTAACTTTCAGCAATATAATATATCGTATTTTTCGCTTTTCAAACTTCTTTTCAATTATGATCGGACTTGGTCTTATAGATCGCCAGCATTGGACAATCCAATAAAGTCGGGGTATAATCAATTAAAAATACGATAATAAAGATGAAGAAGACGATAATGCGATTGAGCTGTCATTGTGACAGATCAATAAGGATAATGATGAGTTAGGTAGGACGTTGGGAAAAGGTCGCAGCGCTAAATTTCGCCCTCTAATTGTTTCATTAGGAATCTCCGCCAGTGCCCTTCACGGGCCTTAGGCCTACCTTTTAAGGTAGGATTTGACCAGAGTTCGGAAGTGCCGAGGAACGTGTGGGAAGGCGGAAGTGCAGGAGTAGTAAACGGAGTCAACGGGGTGGGGTTTCCGCCTTGGGGAGCAGATAGTCGGTGAGCCAGGAAACTCGACTTTGGTTGAGGAGGGCGAGAAAAGGTAGGGGGGGGGGAGGCGGTGGCGAAAAACCTGGTATCGTCGTCTATCAGCTTATCGGTCTTAAGCACCAACTCGGGGGAAGCCATATTCTTCCGGATGAATACGAGATTTGTGGTCGGCTTTGCTTGATCGCGTTGGAAGTTTTATCGCCTGATCGAAGAAAACTGCTTTTAAAGTTCTTGTTCGTTAGCCGCCGAATCGTTGAACGTCCTACGCATAATTGTGGACGAATTGGATAAGCGCGGACAGATTGAAAGATGATTGGGCTCTTCGTGCTTCATTAGTCCCTTTCGTATTCTTATTTAGGAGAATTAACTGTGAATAATCAGGAGGAAATTTATCACGGCAATGTAATTGAAATGTACAATTGACGGTGTGAGGCGTTAGAGTGAGGATTACAAAGTGAATCTGACAGGAAAATATTATAGAAAATTGCCATTGAGCAAATAACAGGATCTTCGTTTGTTAAATAAAAAAAAAAGACACACATACACAAACTCGCGAACGCGCGCACAAACATACGCAAGCAGGAATAGGCACAAGTTATCCAAGGATTTGACTTGTAGTCGAATTTGGTAATAAATTCTTTAAAATAATTGTATTTAAGAGCAATTTTAAAGCATAATTTTATATACATATATATTCAAATGTTACGTCAGTTTGAATGGAAATGTGAGAACGGGAGAAATTAAGTATTTTCTTAAAATCTCTTTATGGATAATTCTAATTCTGACAGAAATAACATATTACAAAGTTGTTAAAGACCAACATATTCTTCGTTCCAATCACATTTTATGCGCATATAAGAAATAAAGTATAGATTATTATAAACATATATTTAACGCTTAAGTTTCATAATACATAAGTGTTCAAAATTAAATTTTTAATAATCTAATCAAAGGCTATTTTAATTTTTATACTATTACGTATTTACAACAATAACAAAAAAAAAGTAATATAGCCTACGAAAAATCACAAAATAATATTTATTCCTATGAATTGACAAATTAATTATTAAATTCCACGTTACTTCATTTAAATTTAGAATGACACAATACCTGTTCAAAACGGTTTTTTAATTTCTATTGCATTGAAAATGTGATTTTTTGTAAATTGTAGAAAAACTTTGGACACATTAATAATTAATTAAACAACAAATTCGCTTGTTTCATTTGTGAAAAACAGCACAATTGTAGACTTTCCAAACTTATATTCTAAGATAACTATTTATATGTACTAATACGTACAACAATGTACAGAATAATTTTATAAAAAAATATTATAATAATGTAGTAATGTTTTAGAAATATTTCAAAGTCTATGATTATTTAAAAATGAAAAAAATATTTTAATATTTATATCGAGGCACATGCTATATTCATTTGGATTATTTGTTTTTTTTTTCTTTTCTTCTTATTACTATTCTTATTACTATTATTTATAAATCTACTTTTTAATTTTAATTTTTATGCATTTAATGGTAATGTACTTGAATATAACTGATTATAAAATCAATTTTTGTAAAATTATATTCTGAAATTAAAACGAAATATTATTTGGTTATATGAATTAATGTCATTATTATAATTATATAAAATAAAAAATTATATTTTAATTTACGAGAGCCTATAAGTTATAAATTTCACTAAGAATAGTTAAATTTTGATATACTCAGCTTATTTTGATTTAATACGGATGAATTATGAAATTATAAACATCTTATTATGTATTTTACTATCATACTAAACCTTCATTACTTTTAAACGATTATTATTATTTAATAGCTTCCAATTGATTGATTACCCAAAACTATTTTTAAAAATATACTATATCTTAGAATTATAAATTGAAAATTGAAAATTCGATAGTGCAATATCTTTTTAATAATACTTTCATCAAACTTTATGTTCGAATTATTTATAATTTTATTTCTTAAATCCTATTTTTTAATAGTTCAATTAAATTATATTTTTACATTAGTTAATGTAGAGATAAGAAAGTTGCGTAAAATAGTATATATTTTTAATGTATAACAATATAATCATTTTTAAAATTTATTAATTCTTTGTCAAAATAACTGCCGTAAAACATTAATTGAATAAATTTGTTATTTATAACCATTTTACTATTGCAGAAAAAATTTCCTTATCCGCAGATTATAAATCACGATTTAATTTTTTGATGCAAATGAGAAATCATTGATCTTCGCGGCAATTAATTGTCCACACTTGATTAATAATAATAATAATAATAATAATAATAATAATAATGATGATAATAATAATAATGATAATAATAATAATAATAATAACAACAACAACAACAACAACAACAACAACAATAATAATATCACGTGTTATTAATACGCTATACATTTGTATTAATACATGTTTGGTTTAGTTGTGGGAGAGGGGAGGGGGGATCAGAATTCCACGCCATTAATGCATTAATCATATCGATAATTAAATTTCTTTTCTTTTCATCACTGGTAATATACAAACTGTAAGACAAACAGACTTTCACAAGATATTATTGCTAACCTGTCTTTAAAAAGACAGAAATCAACAGATCGACTTCGTACATTGCCGATGCTAAATTAATGCTCTTACATGTTCAGCTTCGTCTAATAATGGATTATCCCTCAAACTTTACAAAGTATACGCTTTTCCTAAATTGAATTTAAACTATATCGTCAGGAATTAATGAAGAGAAAGATTATTCCTCTGTGAATTTACAATTTATAAAATATATCAATACCCACAAAACGTGAAATTACATTCTATATAGTAGATTCCCGATTTTTATATTTTTATAAAAATTCATTTCCACCGCTATATTTGTCAAAATACATATGTTGTCTCCATGGGTTTTTATATTTTATATTATTCTCTTCGTGTTACAATAACACTAATTCAATTATCCAACTAATAATTATCCAAAACAGTCTAAAATTTTATGGATTATTTTCGTTACTCAGTTAAATAAAGCATCAATTTTACATTTTATTGAATCATATTTCTTAGCCGCAATCGGTATTTTGTTTTTCGAAGAAAACATTGCATGAGACTAATATCTAGGCACTTTCGCATCCTTCTAAGAATATTGCAGGCTTATGGAGAATTCTAGCGCGAGGCGAGAAAGTATGGGCACGTGGGGTGCTGAAGAGAGAGGGCAATAGAATCGGTCGTGTAGCACGAATGGCCCCCGATACGAAGGGTAGGGCCCGCGAAAATCAAGTGTCCTTTCTGCCTTTGCTTCCTTCGGGCACGTGCGACAAATGTATGATTATCGGGCTCGCTTTTCCCGACATAATTCCATCCAATCATCCTACGTCTCGGTGATTACCAATAGATTTTAACGCTTTTATTTCGAATTCGTTGCACTTCTTACGACGATACAAATGTCTCTTATAAATCTTTTATCTCCATCTACACTCGCCTACACTGGGGCACACAAATACACGCGCGCTCATACGTACACGTAAATGTATGTAACCAATTCGCCAAGTTGTATGTTTCATTAGCACATACCAATCAGCGGTTCGCTTACCCAGAATAATTGCCCATTTATTCCTTAGGCTACGAGTGTTCCTACTCTCTCGTTCCTTATTCAAGGCTACGAGTCCTTTGTCCTCTTTCAACCTATTTAGCCTAATAAGATGCATTTTATAAAGCAATTTATATTCGGGGCTCTTCTTGGTTTTACCCCAATCAACGATTGTCGGCCAGATGTACCCGAACTTACGAATGAATTCGACCTTGTTGAGGTTGTAACGGCACAGTGAATGTAAAACCGGAAATCCGGAAATTAGTCTCCCCCGTATCGTACAAAATATGCAAATCGTTATAAAACTCGATGAAAGTACAAAGTACATAATTATTATGTATTTATGATGTTTGTTGAATAGTTTAGCATGCAATTAATTTTATTACATTTATTTGGTTTTTTTCTTTTCTCTTTTATATTAATAACGGCAACAACTATAGACGCGATGTAATTGGTGGTGGGATGGACAAAGCACACTTGCATGTATTATGCGCGCATTTGAATTATTAAATTTTCTATGGCTGTTTGATTTTATTCTACTCGGTCTAACTGGAATATATTATTTATGTTACAGGTGAGCTAGAGAAATTTAACTTTCGTTGACATTCTTGAAACGTATACGTAAGTTCGTAATTTATGATAAAACTATGCATATTCTGTATTTGATTTCCGTAACGTAATGTGGGACATAAAATTGTAATTTGTTCGATAATTATCTTTTGTATTGTATAAAGAGTTTTAGTTGTGAGTAGTGAGATTTTATTACGAATACTTACAATTATATTATTAATTAATGTGACATCATATCAAGATATATGAAAATAAAATCCACAAATCACATTTACATAATTTAATACGTAGAGATGCTGGTATAGTAGAATTTTAATTATCAATCTTGAAATCCCTAATCATGTTCTTTTTATTTAATCTACGTCGTATTATTTAAAGCTTATTAATGAGAAAGTCACAAAATATTAATAATATCATTATCAAAATTACAAAACTCAAGTTGCAATTTTGGATTTTTAAATGAAACTTTGCTCGAGACATAATACATAATCGGCTATAATTAAATGTGCAAATTATTAATAATACATTCGTTCAATATTTGGAGAAGCGAGCGGATTTCGACGGCGAATAGATTTGGTAGAAATTAAAATGTCTAATTACCTCGAATATATGGATAGGCTTAACATTACCGTATAAACGAATAAAGCATTTCTTAAACAGGAAATTCTTATTTATAATCCTATACTCATTAATTTTTATAAATATTCGAAAAATAGTTATTGGAATTAATACTTGGTGTTTGATACCTAACTTGTGGTAGTAATTTAATTACTCGACTAATTTTGTATTCGGGTCATTAAATTTTCTTTTTCACCAATAATTAATTAATAATGTCGATACTTTGATTGCAGATCGCGCAATTCATAAATGACTTTTATTCGCTCTGAACAAGTAGAAACATGATTAAGTAAAACTCGTTGTTTGTCACACACAAACACACAAACACACACACAAACACACACGCGCGCGCGCGCGCGCGCGTCTATATATATTAATTGAAGTTATTAATTGATATAAGGATTTCATAGTGAGTCATTATTATTGTTTATTTAACTCAAACGCGTCTTTAATTGCTACAGTTTTTAATGTAATAAATTAAATAGACTACGTGTAAGTACGTGCATTCTTAATAAATATGCAATAAATATTTTCCTGCTATTAAATACTTTAAATATTCTCATTAATATAGTAATGCCAGGAGAAAAAAAAATTGTTTTAATGTTAATCTCAGTTTTCGTAATACTTATTCCGTTGAAAAGTAATTATAAAATATTAAATTTTTAAGTTTCATACAATTTTTAACTCGTTTAAAATTCTCAATTTATACATAATTTAAGATATTTCAAAATTTCAATTACTTTTTTCCTTTTTAATTTCATATTTATTTAGACATTAAGAAAATGATTTTTCCTATATGTATTATAACTACTAAAAGTTTATAAAAATAATTTAGTCGGTTATTAAGTAGATAAGTAATTAATTTAGATGGATTTTAAAATATAATACGATTTATTACTTACTTAGCCAACTAAGTATTATATAACACTAACTTTACAGTTAAATTATAGTATAATGTTTAAAAAATTCGAAAGACATTTTATTTTATTTAAGTGTTAAAGGTTGATAATTTTTATCTGATTATATTCGATTATATAATTTGTACATTGCAATAGTGTGCGATGATAAATTGTCATTGAATAATGCTCATTGCTATGAAAGTAAATGTTTTTCACGTACTGTCAATTTCAATATGCGCATATACAATTAAAGTTTGTTAATGTTTGTAATCTTAAATTTCTTTTGCTCCTTCTTACTTTTCCCTTGTCTCCATTCATTCGCCTTTTGCCGTTCATTACTCGCTCTCTCGCGTATTTTGTTTCTCTCTCTCTCTCTCTCTCTCTCTCTCTCTCTCTCTCTCTCTCTCTCTCTATTTGACTCACGAGGTTTATTACGCTCTTTGCTTTTTCTCTTACTTTTATATTTAAGATTCGAAAGTGTTAAAGCACAGTTAAAAGCTCAATTTTATTGGGAAATTGACTTTTACGTACACACATATTGCTTCGTTACTAATGTTCCTTTTGTAAGGTAATAAATAAGTAAAATAAATTATATTTTCTCATGTATTGCATTCAAAAGCTATTGCTTATATATTTTACTGCAAATAGAAATTAAATTTTGATATAATTATAATGTGAATTATTCAATTGTTTTGATAATAAACTTATATTAAATGTTAATATATCGAATTGTTGCTTTACAATTGCTAATTAGATAAATTTGGATTTCGGTAATTACTTTCAGTCGATAATACTTCATAACTTTTTTTCAATAATATTTATATAATATTATATAAGCAGAATCATCTCATTAACCTTCCAGATTTTTTTCTTTTTTTTTTTTTTTGTAATTGTTCTTCATTAAATATTAATGCTTATTTGTTCTGACATTGTATGTAATTGTTGTTTAATATATAAACACAATAGTATGTTATTATATAGACATATAAAAAATATAATATAACAGACTTGTGAAGTTCCAAACGTTGTGCTATGTATGTAAAAAAGAAACTTGTAGTTTCGAGTTAAAAAATAAATATTTTGTTAAATGTAAAGGTAAAATATTCGGAGAAAGTGTAATGCATCTTTATTTTGAGATTTGCACGCTTCATTGTCTAATATGTATAACACGTTGATCTTAAAAATTTATCATTTGCAACTCTGGTATTGAAAATCGGATACTTATCAGTTCTTAATTCGTCGTTATATTAAAAACTAAATAATTGCGATTTAATACGTAGATCCTTAGTTTATTAAGAAAAACTTGACTAACGTTATTGAATTTGCTTTATGTATTTAATGAAGGATCTCGTTCTTAAATCAATATAATTCTTTAAGAAACTTGACTACGTCTATCAAGATGTAAATCTTATAAATAAAGAAATTTCAATAATAATAATAATAACAATAATAATAATAATAACAACAACAACAACAACAATAATGCTTGATTTGCATGATTCGATTTCAAGTTAATTGTGGATTGGCTGGAAATTGGGTTAGCTCGGAGAGATAAACAATTCATCGTTACAACGGCGCATACAGGAGCTAAGAATTCGAGTGACGAGTGAGACGATGAGCTGTAATTTAGAGTAGCGAGTTCACCTCGTAAATAATGGAGATTGTCATGGTTCACCTTGGAACGTTAAAATATTTCGTTTAAATTTTGGCGACCGCGAACTTCCAGGAAATCGTAAGTCTAGACAAAGAGACTTTAGCGAGAAATTTTTAACTACGGAACCCTTAGTCCGTTTATTATCTGGCCTCGTGCTTGTCTCATGTGACCCGTGCGTAACTCGACGCGAAAGGTCACTGGTTCAATCGTGTCGTGTCCCGAGTCTTTATGGATCGTTGACAATTGCGATATAACCAGAGGGTTTGCTACGATGACGGAATAGCGCACGTACAGTCAATGCCACGAGGTTATACCACTCGATCTTTCAATAGCCAATGAACATTTCGATCAACCACGATCCGCCTTTCTCTTCCTATTAATTTTCCTTTTGTTTTTATTTACATTCGATTTTCGGATCATGACACTCGAACGTCTATTCGAAGATGCAGCGTATTTTCAATTTAACCAGTCAGTTACATTCAAAATCTTCTCTATTAATCATGCAATAAGAAACAAATATACTCGATCACTTTATATCGGAGTAAACTACTAGCGTCACTCGTATATATGTTTGAATAATAATTGGGCACTCGAGGAGAGTGTTCGTTATTCGGGTCACATATTCTCATTTATGGCAATAATTATTTTGCTTACTACAATGGAAAAACTCTTTCTGGGTTATGCATTGATTAATCATAAAAGTGTGAACACCTACCAAGTATGAGCTAGAGTATTTCTGTCAATTTAATGACCAAATTACTAAATCGTAAACAAATGCGAAAGCACACAGTCAAATTCTCTTCTACCACGAAGCATTACGTAGACAAAGCAGAATATTATCTAATCAGTTGGTTTGGCTTTTTTACGCTTTTGTTTTTGTACATATCTTCTATAAAATAACGCGCTAATCGTCAATTTACAGTTAAAAATAATAATTCATATCTTCGCGTAAAAGTGTATTGAAAATATAAAATTCATCGTGGTTGTTTGTATGAATTATGTAGTTGCGCAATGACTAAACTGACTAATGACAAAAAGCCAATGAAAATTAAGAGATAAAATAATGTTGCAGTAAGCCTTGGATGAAAAAGCTCGGTTATACCATGTCGGGAGGAAGTGTGCATGAATTCCAAGTCCATTTCCTAACAGATCGACTAACTCGTTCCCCCTACTTTTGCCTACATCCTCATAATGCTATTAGTACGTACGTAGGAAGTCTAGAAATGTGCAAACATCGGTCGTATTTCAAGCTTCTCTCTTTCGACTTTTCGACCTGCAAAATAGAGCGACTCGGACTTTAGTATCCGTCGACGTGCGATATGTACATCTACTTATCTCTCTCTCTCTCTCTCTCTCTCTCTCTCTCTCTCTCTCTCTACCGTGACCTCCTTTGACCCTATGAAACGGGCATGTATCGCATACGTAATGTTCCGACGGGCGTTCGTCTTCGCTTTTGGACTGCACTTCTGATCTTCCTGAAATACATCTCGGCACCAACGCGTCGGATGAATTAGACGAAATTACTTGGTGGGCTCCATCTCGAAGAAATTACGAAAATATAAGTGGTTGCTCATTAGGTAAATCAATATGAGAAAAGTAAAATATAAAATTAAAACATTAGCTCTTTTTAAGGATTAAAAAAAAAAAAAAAAAAAAAAAAAAAAAAAAAACAACAATCATTGCACGTACTTATATAGCGTTTACAACTATTTCTTATATAATTGCTTTTGCATAATTACATTGAATTATGCTTAATATTTTGAATGGAGTTTTATTTTATTCTATAGAGTGAATTTTAATATCATTTGGATTTTTCATAGAAACTTCATAATATGAATGATAACGATCAAAATAACTAGCACCAATATAATATAATACAGAATTAAAATAAATAAAAGATTGTAACTGTTTTAGTTAATAAGTAATATGAAAGACTGTTTAAAAATGTGTTGTAAGAAAAATTTTTTAGAAAGGACAGGAGAAAATAGAAAATTTCGGCACACGATGAAAAAGCATTAGGTACAAGTATTGTATAATAGAATAAATACTCATATTTAATATAAATTTAATAAATTGATTAATAATATAAAATATTGGAAAATAATTATAAAATATATGCTGTCAATATCATAAAATAGAAAGAAAATGTTAAGAAGGGTATGGTAATGGTGATAAGAAAAAACAGAAGAACCAAGAATGAAAGAGTGAAAGACCCTTTTAAAGGGTCTTGAAGCCACGAACCATAGAAATGATGTTTAAAGGGTAAAGTTTATGTCGTCGATAAATTCTCGCGAAGCTTTAGCCGAACGTTTTCGGAAGAGTAACAAAAAGAAAAAAAAAGAAACTTGAAAGTTACTTGAAAGAATAAAGAAAGGCTCAGAAATTTTGGAAATCAAAGTATATCAATGAATAGGCGGTTATTATTATCCATCGTCGTCAACGATTTGCTAACGCAAAAGTTGTTTCTATAGATCATTGTAAATTTATATATAATTTTTGGGGGGGGGGGCGGAGGAGGAAGAATATAAAACACATAGAAGTTTAAGAGAAAATTTGTTTGTTAAAGATTATTTATCATTATCATTATCATTCATTATGGATTATTATAGTCTTGTTAATATGTTACAATATATTTGAGTATAATAAAGTAATTTATTGTTTAAGTAATTTTGCAATAATTGGAATTAATTGAGACTCGTTACGTACATTATCTCGTTTCATACATTGTTTATGTTGAAATTCGTAGATTTTTCTATTGATATGACATTACGATTTTTCAACTTTTGATAATTATAATTGTAATTGTTTAATTCCAATTAAATTACATTCAAAGGATGTGCCATTAATAAGCATATTGAATGAATTTAAATAGAAATAAAAGTAAAATACCGAAGAGAAGTCATTACAATAATATTTTATTTCATTATATAATATAATTAGAATCATATGTGTACATATGCGTTGCACACACATGTCAATATGATACATTAATGTACATGCTTGCTTTCGTCCGCGTTAAAAATATTTAATCGGAATATGTAAATTATGCTTTTAAATAATTATATTTTCAAAAGGAAACATTTAATGAAATGAGGAATGCTCATAAATAACAAATAATATTTTAAATCAAATTTTTCAAACGCGCGCGTGCGCACGCGCGCACACACACACACACACATGTATATATATATGTATATATATATGTATATATATATATGTGTGTGTGTGTGTGTGTGTGTGTATAAAAATTATGTTTTATGCCTAAAAAACTTAGGTTTTATGCAGATGTAGAAATAAATTGCCGAGCTAAGAATTGTATAGCTGAGCTTGCAAAATTAATAAAATAGTTTCAGGTAGTTATTTGATTTGTATATTGGATGATGTAATCTGCATGAGAATCATTAATGCAAATCTATCTGAATGTTGGGTGTATATATTTTCATGTACTATTCTATCATTGTTGTATTAGTTGTTATTTTTCTTTTTACCTTTGTTTCCAAATAATATTACATTGATTTTTAAGCGAGTTCATACTACTCCGTTGATTTGTGGTATTTTTAGATCAGACATGAACAGAATTTGTTGCAAAATAGAAAATAGTAGCTTTTGAAAATATTTGAAAGAATTGAAATATTATAAATTGTAAACATATTTCGTTTCTGTACGAGCATTTCTAGGTTTTTTTTTTTTTTCTAAATAGGAAGAAAATCATTTTTACCGAAGGTAATAATGCAATTGTAAATGGGTAATGAAATTTCCTAACGGTATATTTATAAATAGCACTATTATTAAATTATTACAATAAATTTTTCAACAAAATTTATGGAGAACATATATTTTTTTAAAAAGATTGGAAGCCGTTCTTACGGCCTAATTAATTGTATAATTGTAACATATATTGATTATTCATATTCTATATTATTCCGTTCATATATATATATATATATATATCCTCATAATAATTCGATTAAGGTAAGCTTGTATTAAGAACCCAGTGTTTTTATTTATTAATTTACGGTAATATTCTCATCTACAAATAAAATATTCCTCATTGATTAAATGACTGCTTGCTCTTGAGTCGAAAATTGAAGATAAACGAAGATAAGTAAATAAAAACTTATATAGGTTTAGTCACTCTCTTTATAGTGTCGTTCCCTTTGACAGGAAATCTTTAAAGTAGGCTTAAAAGTTCATGCAAAAGGAATATATAGATCCTGTTTTCTCTCTTTTATCCGACAGCGAAAACTTTCTTGTCTCATACTTGTATGACTGTCTATAAGTATTTCAAAAATTCGGTAAAAAATGTTCACCTTCTTGTAGTCTTGTAGTCGCAATTTTTATTTAGAATCTTCTCTTTTTTTTTTGCAAAGATACACGTAGAAAGCTCTAAACTTTAAAATGAAAAAAAGTTAATTCAATCATTAAAGTTAAGAGTTTTGGCAGTAGTGTTGCTCTCATTTTTTTTAGAAAGCAATTTAACTTTCAATACTTTGTAGTTTGATTAAAATAATTTATATTAAAATAAAAGTGATAAGCTGCAATACTGGTAATTGGCAAGGAGAAAAAAAATTAATAATTTCTTCAACATGATATATATATATATATATATATATATATATATATGTATATCGACTGAAATATTTAATTTTCTATGTCGTTTTCATTTCTAGAGATACTTACAATCCTGTAATTCCCAGGGACAATGTAATTTGTTCTCTCGCATTGTCTAAACGAAAGCTATATTTATACGAAATTTATGTAAATACATTTTTGTATTTTATTCATTATTAACGAAAGATTATTAGAGCTTGTTAGAGCTAGTTAGTCTTCCAAAGAACGTTCGATGGAAAGTAAAAAACAAACAAACAAACAAGAACAACAACAAAATATGAGAAAAACATGAAAAAGAAAAAAAAATGAAAAAGTGTTATAGTAGAGAAGAAACGAGCGTAAAGCACTAGAGCTAAAAATGATAAAAAATTGGCACGTGAAGTATGGGGAAGGAGTCAAGGCAGAAATTTTGCTTTGGACGCGCGAATGTATGTATGGTGAACTACCAGTTTTCATCCCCCCCTCCCCCCTACACCGTTGAACCAACTCGTAAATCACACTTGATAATGGCGTATTCTGTATAAAGTGGGCGCTCCGGAAAACGATTTCCATGATATTCTCCTGCTACTTTACAGTCCATCACGTACTTTTTGCCTACTTCGACTTCATTTTTTGAAAAAACATTTTGGTTGTCAATTACATTTGTTATTATGTATGCACATTTTTCATAAAACGCGAGAATTAATGAGTCTCGCTATTAAAGTTGATAAAATGTTTTGAAAATTTCTAAATAAAATTGTATAATAAAAGCTGCTCTAAAAGTTATAAAAAATCTTGATAATAAACGCATTTTGTTGGATACTTCTTACGAAATTTCCTACAAATTCGAAATAAAATTTTTTTCTATTAAAGTTGCTCTCTTGATCGAAGCTGGGATTCGTTAAAATTAAATCAAGATTTTATTTACGAATATCGTACCTCTTGCGAGAGCTTGATTTAAGAACAAAATTAGTATAATAATTTATAAGAGCGTATCGATAATGGTATTATTAGAGATAAAACAGTGTTAATGTAAAATGATAAATATAAAAATGAAATATAATACTTTAAATAGATAATTATGTATTTTCATAATATTTTTCCTAATTTGTCGTTTATAAGTTAAAGATATTAATTTTTGCTCTATTAATTTTTTTCTTTTATTTGCATTTTATCCAAAAGTTTGTCTATCTTTATTAACCATTGATATTATCAGTCAGAAAGTAATTTGTAAAATTAAAATTCTTTGACAAAAATGACGGTAAAGTAGGCTGCATTAATCAATGCGTTACCTGACAATTTTTTTTTATTTTTTATATAATTTTAGTTGTATTTTCTTGTTTTGTCCTTTGCTTACTTTTTTTTTTGTTTTTGTTACCTTGAGCCGGTCGAACGCGTACAATGAACCTCTAAAGAAATAGATTGAGCGAAAAAAGCAATTCGTCATCACAAAGTGTTGGCAATGTTATCAAGTGAGCAGCTCTTTTCGTTTATAGAAACTTTGACCAAAAAAATTAATTCAAAGATCTTGTGACCGAAAAACTTATTATCCATAATAAGATTAAATAATTGATTTTGAAAATTACACCTTAATATTATTATAATGTGTATTTAAATGAAATTGCCAATATGAAAATGATTACACAATTGATGAGCAAACAATTATTATTTATTTTTGCACTTGTATAATAATTTTGCTTAAATGTAGTAGAAAAGTAATAATCGCGCCTTTAAAATATGGATATATTTTAATTTTAATTTATTCAACTGTGTTTTTCCGACTCTTACGAGTTTATAATTGCCGTATTTTTAAAAGCTAATATATTTTATTTATATGATTAATAGTATTAACAGTGTATGCGTTATTTTAATAAAATCTGCGAAGCTGCAACCAATTATCGTGGCATTGTGTAACATTGGAAAGATTTCAACAAATGTTATATATATATATATATATATATATATATATGCTAGTTTAGCACTTGAAACCCTTTCCACGAACTCAATGTGTTTATTCAACTTGAACTTTAATTAAACCGAGATGCTAATGTCAGTGTCTCTTATGGGAGTGCCGAGAGGAAACGGAAGATCCATTTCCTTTACTCGCACTTTTCTCTCGCTTCAATATTTTTCCAGGCCCTTTTTCCAATTCGTAGATCAGACTCTCGAAGCTCGCATATACGATGATTCGTTGCTCGGTATTTTTTTTCTTTTTCATCTATATCAATTGTTTACAATAAATCTAATTTCAATGGGATTGTATATTATGAATTTTGTATTTATTTATACTGTGGACATAGTATAAATTATTGGAAAAATGATAAACTTATGAGCATGAAAAGTAATTACATATATAAGAAGAAGAAAAAAAGGAGAGAATTTCTAAAATGATAGATTACATTATAATTATCGATCAAGCAGGAGTAATAAAGTACAAGAATTTAATTGTCATAAGAAAATAAATAAGATTAATTAATGAAAATAAATATTTTATTCAGGCTAGAATCGACCGAAGCAAGAAATTAAATTTACATTACGAACAAGTAATTTATTTCAACTTTTAATCGCATTATTAATATTAACGATAATAATTGCTAACGTATTTTGTAACATTTCATAGAGAATATCGGCAGCGAGAGCACAAGTTTTGCTTGCAGCGTTCAACAATAATTTAGATTTTTATAGAATTTGAATGAACGGCGGCGAGGTCAGGGATTCAATTGCGTAACGGGATACGCCATCTTTCCCAACAAGCGCGTCCTTAATCCTTTCAAGAATTTCTTAACATTGTTGTTTCCTTTTAACATAGTTCCTGCGATGTATTCGTGATAAGGGTTTATAATGGGATATACCTGGCGAAATCAAAGAAGAAAGAGCGAAGGAGATTCAACGTAGAATAAATAAATATGTGTGCAGCGCACGTACGCACTAGGCGTATGTAATCCACAATTACGTGCGTTTTCCGTGGTTGTACATTCGCATGGTCGCCGTTAATAAGGAAGCATTTCTGGTTTTAAGCGGCTTAAGTGACTCACCCACACCACCTGCACTCCTAAGGACGCCCTCCAATTCCCCTTTGTAGTGCGTCTTTTATTCGACGCTGACGTCTCTTCGCCGCATATTATCGAATCGTGCCTCTTTTGAATATTCCCTCACCCCTTTGTTATCTTTCTCGTAATTAGCTTTCAGAGGTGATTGTCGTAGGTGGAGGGGCTTGGGAGGGGGGGGGGAGGTAGGAGGAGCCGATGAGTGCTTACATTATGAGAATCACGAGTCAGTTGGCGAGGCGACGATAAGTTTGCTGGTGATTTTGTTAATGATCGTTTAACATTTTAACAATTTATTTCTCGCGACAAGGAGAACGTTATAGATATTATTGGATTATTGCAGCATTGTCACGGACGTAGGGATCGAGTGAAATTTAAATTCACAACAATTCCAAATTCCGAAAGCGATTGTAGATTATTGATGGATCGTAAGTAACGATTGCACAAAAGTGCTAAGCTTACACATTTAGGCCTGAAATTTTTCTCACATAGACGGCTTCCTTAACAAGACTTCTCACGGTTTCGTCCTTGCGCAAATCCTTTTTCATTCATCTTTTTATCAATTTTCATCCTATAGCTTGGCACGTGTTTAGACTCGACGGAAAAGAGTAATCTCCCAAACATAATAAACTACTTTGTAAATAAAAGTGTCAAGCGGATTCTTAGATTCTTATTTGACTTATACATTATTGATATAAAAAGTTGGAGGAGTGAAAAGTTTTTCCTCAACGTCTTGTAAGAACGAAACTTTGTCCATTACCCCGCTAATACTGGATTTATAGTTTATAATTGATTTCAAGTAGGCAATCAATAAGATTTTAATTACAAGCTTTACAATCTACGACGTTTGATGCTCCAACTACAATTGGATTTGTAAAGTAACGATTATTTCGTTGTAAATATGTACGTTAATGCATAAGGAAGCCGTTGAATTTTCATTAAATGTTATTACAGCTAATGGGGCTCGCTGTAATATCGGACCAATTTCAACTATTTAAAGTTAAGTCGTTATTTGTGGCAATTCATATCTGTCGAGTACAACACGATAGATACGATCGATCGTACTTTTATCGTCAATCGAAGATTTCAATATCCTAATGTGCCTATGAATGTATCTTTTGTATTGGAAAAAAGAAGAAGCCCGAACGCTGTAAAATAAACATTATGTAATACATCCTCGGGAAACCTATAGATGTGGTCAAATCGGTAGGCTATACGAGCCCCGAACGAGCCATTTATTTCCAATACCCAAATAATAAATAAAAGGTCGCCTACTCCGTACGTCTCAAACATATCCAAACATAAAGCTACTCGTAGCCCTAGGATGCGTCGGTTGACCGAACTGAACTCGTCTTCTACTGTTACTACTACTACCCCTCCCCCCACCTGGGAATCCCCCGATCGCCCGATCGCGCCCAGCCAGATCGACCCCGCGCGCGCGCACCGCTAAGCCGCTTTCTCCTTCTCCTCCACCTCTCGTCCCTCCTTCACCAAAGCGCCAATTAAATCACGATTGCCAGGACGAATTTTTATGAATTGCCGGGCATTGTAGAGGGGAAAAATGCTAGAACGAATGCTACGTCGTCGTCGAAATGAAAATTAAGGTGCGACGAATCGCTCTTTAAATACAACCCGGGAGAGGCGCACAAAGCTCGCTCCGCGGTTCAAAGTCCGACTCTCGTCCTGTGTCCCGGCTCGCCCAGAATTCCCAGCTCCTCGTTTTCCGGCTTTCGTGGACCCTCGAGCCGCTCGCCCAGGCCATTCACGAAACCTGCTCTCGACATTTTTCAGGCCCTTCCCCCTTCCGAGAAAAGCCTCTCGAGCCGACCCACGGCTGGCTGGCTGGCGGGCTGCACGCACGATCAAGGCGGCGGACACGTGACACTCATCCTCGAGCGCTCCCTTTGTCCCCGATCGGTTAGTCTTAACGCCGGTGCGTATCGCCGTAGCTCTCCACCGAAGACAAGCACCGTGTCTCTCCAACTGCCTACCGTTCGTCATTATCTATGTTCGTCGATTCTAACGCGGGTAGCCCCTCGCACCCGATCCAGTCGCGTATACTGCGTTCGTGTTACCCGTCGCGCCCACTCGTTCCTTTATTATCTCATTCGATTAGCTGGTGAGGCTGTTGAGGAGGCAAACGGACGGACTCGCCTACACGTTCTCCAGCGTCGCGTGGCGGCTCGATCGATCGGTAGGGATTGGATCGGGCCTGGGTGGTCACGACACTCGGTAAAACGCGGCTACGTCAAAGTGCGCGCGGTACCACCAAACGACAAATGTCGAATCAGCCTTTTTGTTTTTACAATGCGAATGCTAGCAATTTGTGCACGCTCGGTCGGTTCCTCTTTCCCCGTAGCGCCCGAATTCGCCGTAAGCGCGCTCACGTGGAGCGGTCCGAGAGATCACCGGCGACGGGGTCCGGGCACTTTACCTGCGCTGCGGCTGCACGGGCGCGGCGCGACGTTTCCCAAGCCAGGAAGATGGAAAATCGCCGTGGCAAGCGGAACGAGGCGGGAGGGGAACAAGCCGGTTAGTGTAAAGCCTCTGAGGTACGTGGGTGCCCAGCGGGAGCGTATATTGGAGACTTAGGTAGCCGGGGTGAGCGAATTGGGCTAGGGCAACCAACACCCAAGAGCCCCAACGCCAGCAGGCATTTTCAAACAAATAATCTTTATCTCGATTACCGGGGCCCGGATCTTTATGCTCCGTAACGAAGAATCAACGCTAACTTTCCTTCTTATCTCGTATCTGACGGTTTTCGACCCTAGAATCTCTCTTGGCCTCCACGTTCTTAAGGCACTCCACCATAATTGATAATTTGGGCATTTAAATAGCCGTAGGGCCGGGACAATAAGACGTATACTATCGCGAGTCTTCCAATCTTACGTGACGTCCACGTGTCCTTTCATTCATAAATGCTGGTGCTCGCGGTGCGTTAACGCATAGTAATGTCTGGACTAATGGAAAATGAAAGAATGATCGTGATGACAGATTAACGCGATGTACGATTAACGGATGACGGATACTTGTAGCGTACTTATGATTTTGTGATCTATTAGGTACGCTAGGCCGTCGGCGAATGTCATTTGTTATTGTTGTTGTACTTGGTTATATCATTGCCACTGCGGAAATAGCGAGCTTCCAACCCAGGGTTAGAGATTGGCCATCGGTGTATTTAGCAAAGTGTGATTTATTGAAAATTTTCTTGACTATGAGCCTGCCGCAACATCACATATTACAACATAACACATTACAACTCTTCTATACAGAATTCCTCTTTATGACTATCTTAAATTTCCCGTAAATTGTTGCTTTTTATTAGCAGTGACCCGAAAAAATCACGCATGGGTGTGAAGAAGCATAGGCCGTTCGTGCATCCCTGACCAGCAATGAAATTAAATTCGTTAGTTGGCCGGGCGATTAGGTGGGGTGGATTGAGACTTGGGCGATTGGGATGATTGGGGGAAATGGGGGGGGGGG
>NW_011948429.1:55254-122430 GCF_000503995.2 Ceratosolen solmsi marchali | reverse complement strand
GGGGGGGGGGGGGGAGAAGAACCCTACGGCTTAAACCGACCATTTGAAATTGTAATCTGCTAGAAGAGCACGATTCTAAATTACGAGATTCCTGATAAATGCACAGAGCCGAGGGTTAGTGGGGACCGAAAAAGCTTCTTCGGCGACACGAAGGCGGTAGCGGATGGCCTAGAGAAAGGTGAGTTTCGGAAGGATCCGAAGTGGTGAACTGACTGACTGGCTGACTGAGTGGCCGGCGGGCGGTGCTATACGCGCGTGTTTGCGTTTGCGTGCGTGTGTATGTCGAGGATGGGATAAAGGTGTGGCGGCGAGAGCGGTCGGGGCGGGGGAGGGGGAGGATCCGTTCTACCTGTGCCTTTTGCATTCATTCGTTTACGTCGAGGCTGCCGTCAGGTGCTTTTTAGGGACACGAGAGCCGCAGCTCGGAGCGTTCCGTAACAAGGGAGCAGCCGACAACACTCCAACCTTTATTCTACAACGATTATTCCACTATTCCACTATATAATTGCGCCGACGTTCTCTCGAAAATAAAGAATGGTTGGACCGCGGCGACGGGGCCTTCTTCCATTCTCCCTTCTGGATCACCGTAATAGGATAGTTTAGAAGCGAGCGAGAATTCACTCGCCCAATTGGATACCATAACCATGAGCATGAAATCTTATTTTCTTCCATAATTAATTTAGCTTTACTCGTTGCAGACTTAAAAATAATTGTTAAAAATCCTCCAGGTCCGCGATAAATTCTGTCGCCCGATCAATTAGCCTCGTGTTCCGTATAACGGGGTTGAGCGACTGGCAATCGGACGGCCTCCCTTTACTCCCTCCCACCCCATCCGCCCTCCTTTTTCTTTTAACCCGCCGCGTTTCAAGGCCAATTTTATATTTCGGGCGGTCAGCGTTCCGAGTCAGCGCCAGCATGCTTTTCTCATTTTTCCATTCGTGATTTGCTCCCCTTGGCGATCGCAGCAGCTGCATCGCGAGAAGTTGGCCGCGCTCGCTTACAATGGCCGAGGAGCGAGTAAAAGGCGCTCGTGGACGAAGCAGTCGGAGGAAGAAGAAATGGGGAAAGGAAGGATCGGGCGCGGCGCCGCGCCGGTGCACGAATTCCGACGCGAGGCGTCCTTTGGGCTGCGCCGCGGCGCACCGATCGGCGGCTCGGGGAGGGGCGGTGGCGGCGGCGGCGGCAGCGGCGGCGGCAGCGGCGGCGGCGGCGGCGGCGGCGACGACGACGACGACGACGACAACGACGGTGGTCGGGGGGCGGGAGACGGGGCTCAGGGACGGCCAGAGGAAGGACGTGTGCGTGAGGGACGGCCAGTCAGTGCGGAAACGCGCGTTCGTGTGGATGCGTCCGGCTTTGACGTGTAACGACTCGTCGTGCAATGGCAGGGACGTGGTGAATGCTGGCCGAGAGGAGCTCCCGGGGCAGTGGACGAGCGAGCGATGGTCAGCTTCAAGACTAACAACGTCCCGAGGTATAATCGCGCCCTGTGAATCGTCAATTTTCCTTTGTACGTGTGTGGTTGCGCGAGTGTGTGGCGTTTGTTGTTGACATCGATAGAGGACTCATCACCTCCGGCGGTTGACTTAGCCTTTGGCTAATCCTCGTCGGCCGTAAGCCCCACCGGACCCACCGGCCATTCAGGCGTTTACGGCGAAGGCAGCGCTTACTCCGGAGTAGCGAATTTATCTAGCGGCCTCGTCGTCTGCCCTCCCGTGCGAGGATATCCCCGGGCGCTTACGTAACGAGCGAGTCGCGAAAACGTATTTCGCTGCGGCGCCGTATACGCGCACACGTGTCTCGCGCACATTTTATCGGGGGAAAGCCGCACGCGAAGCGTAACAAAACACGCTGCCTGACTTTTTGCCGTGTTTTCTGTTGTTTTTCCTTGTTTTTGTATTGGGAGGGAATAAAGCGAGTGCAAGATCTCCGAGTCTTAGGGACAATATTCGCGGAGTCCAATTGATGGCGAGGAGTCGCGCAACTGCTAAATCACATTGTATGTTATATAGACCACTGGGTCTGGATCTTGATGGTTTGTGATTGGTGAGTGGGGTGAGGGGGGATCGCGCGAAGCAGAAGAAGACGGGGCAGTTATGTAAGCGATCAGGGGATAGAGAGTGGCACGTGTTCCAACGTGCATCCGCGGTGCGGCTCAGCCGAGGGGGTCGAGTTTCCTCGGTTCTCCTCGTTGTCGGCGACGATGGACCTTGGGACCGTCAGGGGACGAGTAAGCGCGAAGGGCTTACTACTACCATTGGCATTTGCGCGCCTTTTGTGGATTTTGGTGCTCGGGCATCGTGGAGCGCGTACGAGCCGCCACCGCCGCCTTCCAGCAACAAGTAGGAGGAGACTCGGTTCGTGTTACCGGTCCTGAATGACCGGTCGATTGCCCCCTTCCCCTCGATCTTACGCGATAAAGATACTTTTACGCTTTTATTTGAGAATCGCGTGAGCTTTTGGGTGGAAGTCCGGCTATAACGAGGGAATTACGCTAAGGGCAAGGATTTGGCAAGCGCGGTAATAATAGCTCCAACGTTCCTTCGGAAGTCACCGATGCAGTCCACCACTGTCTCTTAACCATTTTTTTATCGTCGAATTTCGAGATTTTAGTCTCGGTGAAGTTATCCATTAAATTGTATCGTTATTAAATAAGAATGAAAGTTGAGCCTGTGAGAAGAATCGTAAAGCGGAGTAGTTTTACGTTGGACTTCCGAATATTACGGATAGGGGAACAATAAGTATAATGAAGATGTCGTGACAATGGGTGGATTAATATCCGCTATTTGGCAAAATAAAAAGTCGACGATACATTTAACGTTTAAGTATCGGGCTCGAAATGTTTTTAAAGGGATACTATTATCCTGGCAATATGTTACTGATAATTGAAATCTCGGCAAGTCCTACGTTCTGAAGTGATTATTGATTTTTAAAATCTAGATTTCGGAGCGACATCGACAGACGCGTAATCGCATTGGCTCGTTTAATGTTTGAAAAGACAGATAATCAAGTAATTGGATTGGTAAATAATTTGTAACGAAGAATTTAATCTCGGTGGTAGAGATCAATTTATGATAGTAATTAAATCAGGATATTATTATTAAATAAAATGTAATTTGAATTACCAGTGAGAATGAATTGCCCTGTTTTTATGTAGAACGTGAAAAGAGCATCGGGAGATTATTTTAGCGTGAAGCATAAGAAAATCAATTTTAAAGTTTTTTTTTTTTTTAACGATATTAAATTAACTGCTTAGATTCTTGTTCGTCTATTTTTATTCCCACCCAAGGCTTATAGAAATTTTTTAAACATTTTATTCCTTTTACGATTCGTCGATATAAAACATAATTATGCTAATATTTCCTAACATTCGATATAATTTGAAAGAATATTTTTCAATGATTTTTTTTTTTTTTTTTTTTGCAGCGTCGCTATCGTCATTTATTACGGAATTATGTACAATTTTATAGTTGTTAGGTATAATTTATAATGTTGCAAGAGATTCTTTGAAAGTTCTAGGTAGTATTTGGATGGAGTCATATAATATGATTTTGCCCGTAATGAGTAATTAATGCATTGATATACAAAATAAAAGTGATGATTGCATCAAACGGCAGTTATTAGTTGTTAATTAATATATAATCGGTAGATAAACAATTCGAAAGAGCGTTCTTGTCGATATCGTCGATTACAAAAGATTTTTAAGAAAGCAATGCTTAGAGACTTATTTAGTACTCATTATAATAAACACGAGTGTTTAAATTATATTAGTAAATAAATTTTATACGGTGAAAATTTAATTTGCTTCCTTAAATATATAAGCAATAAAATACATTTTTTATTGTACAAGATTGTTTAAAACTGCGAAATAAAACTTTTCCGATCAATTCCAACGTTTATGTATTTCAAATATACGTTACGGAATGTTTTTATATTAAATTTGACTATACTGTATCGTATATTTTTTTTTTTTTTTACTAAACGAGCTACAGACATTGTATTTACACTGCGTCCTTGACTAACAATAAACCGGCCTACCGTCATTTTTTTTTAGTAGTCAAAATACTTATGAATGCGAAAGTATATAGTTAAAATTAAACGCGAATATTTCAAATGCTATATATATATATATATATATACGTACACACGCACGCGCGCACATACGCACACATTGCGCACACAAACAAACAAATAAAGATATAAACTCGTGAAAGTACTTTTACGTTCTTACCTTAAATTTAACACGCAATTTCTTCACAACATTTGTCTTCGGATCAAGTTTTTCTTATTTTTCTCTTCTTTTCCTTTCACGCAGTTTCATCATTCTATCAAAACTTCTCCAGTCGTAGTACTTTACCAATTTCACTAGACATTGCTTTTTATTGCATTGGCAAGAAGTTGAAAGCGAGTGTCGGTTACCTAAGGCTTTAGAGTTGGCTTTTCACACGAATAAGAGTGAAATTTTGTATGTAACGATAAATTAAATTAATTAAACTTTGGAAAGACATAATAATAGATACCAAAACATCGTTCAATAGCAAATCGGGAATCGTAATGATTGATTATTTTGTTGTTGTTGTATATTATTATTATTATTATTATTATTATTATTTAGACGTTGAAGGAATGTTCCTGATGTTTTAGTAGTTTCGCTACTACTACTTCCCGTTGAAGCCACTCGAGATTCATCTGGTGCTCACATTGTAAATTTGGAATTTTCAGGACAGACATAGCTGCAATATCCTTTTCACTTAGTACATTTTTGCCTTTAATTGCGCATCTAAGGTTCTTGAGTCAGACATATAGAATAACATAGAATATGAGAGGATGCGTTAGGATTCTTCTTGAAAAGAAAACTCAAGTGGTTCGTTTCCAATCACGAAAAGTGTTTATGGTAGCACAGACTCTTGACTAAACTAAAAATTTTTTATGTCTTTTCCATTGCTTCTGGTATTGTATGTTTGATAAGTTTTACATATTTTTATTTACGTCGATAAATATTACATGCACAGCTGTACATGTATATATCGTTACATGTACAATATCGTTTTTTCATTCTTATCGTGATATTTTTATCATCGAAGATAATGTTCGGTAAAAGAATAATAAATAGCATAATATTTTATCGTTTGGGAAAACTATCTAACTCCTAATTATTATTTTTTAAATTTATCGACATTTTTAAGCACGCGGCCTATCAAGGCGTAATAAAAATGAAAGATTTATTCGTTTTATCGTGTGCTATTGAATGAAATAATGAAAAATGTTAATAATCTGCAAAGATTATAAGCTTTAATGGAAGCTTATACCCATTATATTATCCGTAGATAATTGTTTAATGACAATTGTATTCTTTTTTTCATTCAATTTACGTAAATTTAAGGGCGCCCGCATACATCCCTTAGAGGCCCTTACATATACAGTAATGGCGGGGGGGGGGTGAAGATACAGAAATTTCATGATGGATAAGAATCAAATTAAGAGCTCATGATGTTTCAGTATCGATTAATTTTATTGACGAAATCATTGAGCTTTGATCGTAAGTTCGTACTTGGTTGCATTTAATATGCCAATGGAAAGTAATTGACTTGTTCAAATGAATAATTTTCTCGTTACGGTCTTATCGGTAGGGTCGACCAATGATTTAAGACGAGTGTATCAGCACTACATGCCCATATACTCTTCGAATCGAAACTGGAATTCACAGTCCGATAATATATGTTCCTCAAACAAAAGAATTTCCCAGCTTTGTCCTTCGTTAGTCCATCGGTAGTCTGCTCTTCTCACCAATCTCCTCGCCTCTTCGTCTTCACTCGACAAGCGGGACGCATGAACGAGCCGTTATCTCGGCTTACTTACTTCTTATGGCGCAAAGGCGTCTTGGGGTGCTCGTTCGATCGATTGTCGTTGCAAGCTCGTGGCGGTGCGTGGCGAGTGATTTTCGCGAATAATTGCAACTATCGGGACGCGAAGGAGGAGAAGGACGAGGACAACGGCGTCGGCTCGCCAAACGATAAACACGAAGGGGAAAGTAACAGCCACTCACCACTACGCGCATAAAAAGAGGTACAGTACGCGAGCATAACCCGGTGAACGCGCTCAAGGTCGTGGGACCGGAAGTGCACAGCTCAACCGTGCATGTCCGATTCCGATACCCGTTGTCATTGTACCTCACCGTCTCTGAATTACGCTTTATGTGCGCGTAAAAGCTCGCGTACCTCTCTGCACGTGGCCTCTCATTCATCGCCCGAGTCACGCATTTCGCTTAAGCGCACTTTTTATCCTATTCTCTTAACAAAAAAAAAAAAAAAAAAAAAAAAAAAAAAAAAAAAAAAAAAAAAAAAAAAAACCCCTCCACCCGCTTCCCATTCTTTTGCGAGAGTTTTCCGGTGTATTGTCGACGCTCCTTGGACGTAGTCGAACAATCGTTACACTAACGCCGTTGTACTTGGAAGCGTGTGTCCGTGTTTAATAAAGAGATTGGCTTCTGGGCGTACGGGTGTCGTTATTGTTCCAGCCACCTCGACTCCCTCCATGGCTGCTTTAACTAACACTCGAGACCGAGATGATACGATATAGGTCGCGTTAAATCGCTCAATTATAATTAATTTTCTAATTTGGATAATGAGAGGCGCACTGTTATTGGCGCCGCTTAGAAAATCGTTTGAATGTAGCCTTGATTTATTAAGTTTTCCGCGTACGACTATGCTTTTCTCGCACAAGTGTGTCAAGAGTTTATTTAAAGCTTTGTGATATAGCCTATATAATATGATAATTTTCCGTCGTTAGGCTGTTGGTACGCTATAACATAACTGCTTTATCATACATTAACTTGTTTATAAGGAATGATGATAAATATGATGGTGATGATGATAATGATGTAAATGATGTAATAATCGCCCTGTTACAGTTTATTGCTTTTAATAATTAAATGGGTAACGGTTAATATTATAAAACTACCGTGTGCCAACACAAATATTTCATCAAAGGCCGAGTAAGTAGTAGGAAGTTTGGTGCTTAATCACACGCAATAGTGTTAGCCATATAAATTAAGAAAAAAAGAAAAAAAAGAAACTAAAAAAATAAATTCCCGTGTTTTTAAAAGTCTTGAGAAAAGTAAAGCCAAGTGAATTTGTTAGATCATTAAAAAGAGATTTCAAAAACAACTAAATGGGCAATGTTTACGAAACGTGATATTTTTTCTCTATTTTATTTTATTTTTTTTTTGTTTATCAATCGATGGCGTTGGTTGGCAGTTGTGTGTTCTGCAGCGATTCTCCCAAAAGAAGAATTATTTATGTCCCTTCCACTTTCTCACGGTCAGATCAGCAGCGCGATAACTTTAGCGCCGGTACCCTGTCGCTGGTGGCAAAGCTGTCTGTCATTTTGGAAAATTGACGTGGCCATTCGGGAAAGGGACGCCAGGAAAAGTCTTCTCAAAGGAATGCGCGAAATGGCCGTGGAGCTGCATGGACCCTTTAAACATCGCTCCACGCGTACAAATTTATGGAGTGGCGCAGTTTTAAGACGCGGTCGACTCCTCTTTCCACTCCTACGGTATGCAGTGCGTACGCGTACACGCGCACGTATACAAACAAAGGTGCGTGCGCGCACGGCGAAGCTGCCAAAAACTTATTGCGTTTGCTCTCTGCGCGTACGTCTCTCCCTTTACTCACCAACGGTCGTTCGCGCTAACTCGAAAGGCGCCTCGCGCGTCACTTTAGTGCGAGAGAGACGCACCAACCGTGCCTGGCTCCTTCACTCTCCAATACTCGGATAAAAGCGCCACGTCTGTGAGTAAGAGCTAAGCGAGCGAGTTGCACGCGAGTTCATCGCACCGAGGAAGCGCCGTAATCTCGTTCGCTGGCCGCGTTCATCCCTTCTTTTTATTTGCTTTATTTTTCCCTCCTCTCTCTCTCTCTCTCTCTCTCTCTCTCTCTCTCTCTCTCTCTCTCTCTCTCTCTCTCTCTCTCTCGTTCGCGCTACTAGACTCTTATTGTGAATCTATCATTTAGCTGTATGCTCGGAGACTCCTTTATTATCGACACTTCAATGGCTCTTTTTATTGCTCGTGTGCTTATATTCTTTCGGCCAATTGCAGTGATTAAATATAGCGATCGGCAAGGATTCTTCGGCAAATTTTCATGTTTCTTCAGTGCTTTAGTTGCTCACGGCCAATTGCTTACTTAGCCATATGTTCAATGTATCTCTATACATTTATCGATAAGCTATTTTATTTAAGTGACTGAATAATTTGTTTATTAAAATTTGGCCATTTGAATGTAAAATCGACGTATATAGTCATATCTAAAACGCAATCGATGTAACGAGAAATTTAATATTTAATTTGTACTTTTCATTATTAATCTCCTGATTATTACAGTTTTTCTTTTCCATATTATGAGAATAGAGCAACGAAAGTTATGATCTATACAAGCCAAACATTCGATCGATAGATATATCGTTTTAATATTAAGACTAAGTATTATCATTAATTTCGAAGAATCCATGTAATTACAACTGTTGATCAAAATCGAATCTATTAATGATGATGATATATATATATATATATATATATATATATATATATATATATATATATTTATAAACCAATATAATAAATGAATTATCTTGATTATTGTTATTTAATGTATCGCGGATATATCAAAGTTAGATGTAAATTATGAAGTTTATTCAGTATAAATTTATGACAAAATTACACTCACTAATGAAAATATGAATTTTACCGTTCTTTAGTTAACTGGAAAAATGTTAATGGAAAAATTGATATGTCGACAGGCCGCTAACATCAAATTATCATTGCGATTGAATGCAATATATTATATAGTTAGAAATTAGATGAAACAACAATTTCTGACAACAGTGAATGCTTAATTCATATTATATTCTCGAGATCGTATTGTAGTTAAATGGATATTGTCATAACTAGAGTATTCAACGTTGCTTTTACATTACGTTACTATAATATGATATTAAAATGAAAAAAGAATGAATAAATAAATAAATAAATAAATAAATAAATAAATAAATAATAGGGTATTATCCTCTGTCAGTTGGTAAAAGGAATCTTATATTTCAATAAATTGACAAATCGTCCGGATATTATTATCAATCAATATCAATAGGTAAAGTAAAATTTTCTCTCTTAAATTCTACTAAAATTTATTCGAAAGTTAAAAGTATTAAAATACACAGAAAATATGGTGAATTAATAGAAATAGCAAGCAATTATCGATGTGAAAATTAGATTATCGATGTGAAGATCGATAAGAAAGACAAACAAGGAAGAATAATTTAAGAGGGTTTGAATTTAACGAGCATCCAATGATTATTAAGTAACGAGCGATAAATAAGTATGAGTTGTTTAAGAAATGATTTGGCTTAGTTTAATGTCAGGTTGCAGCAGCTTCAACTCGATCACGATTTTTCTCTCATTAAACTTTTATTACAATTGAAATTTATTTTCACTTAACAGTCAGTGGTTCCTACGAAAAAAACCTACCTTATCCTCATCATTGCTAGGTTCCTTAAAATCTGATAATAATTTGTAAAACTTCCTTAAAAATAAACCACTCCAATTGAATAGGAAGGAAGAACGGGCGAACTCTTCTTCGTAATTGTCAATCAATTTACAAGACTAGAATTTCGTTGGTTAAAGGACGTTTTGTTGGCATCATGAATCCATGAGTCTGAGATTGAGTTTCATGCATTACGGTCCAAGCCAGCCATGTCCGTAATGACCTCTTTTCTTTTTTCTTTTTCTTTTTTTTTTTTAATAAAATTAAAACGCCAGCAATTAAATGTCTTTGAAAATTTATCGAATGAAATCATTCTCCCCATCATTGCCTTTGTTTGTCACAATAGAATCCCGAATTTTCGCACTCGAGGACATAATTTAAAAAGTAATAACAAAATTGCAGCGAATATATCAACGTTTCATTTCCACGTCCCACTGGTTTGTAGACATTTTACTCGACTAAGTTCGCGGCTAAAAAGCTTTTTCTTCCTCTTTTCACTTCTATTTTATTTGCGGATATGACTGTGCGAGTCCATTCCCTGAATACCATCTCATGCCTTTTCTTAACAATGAACCAGACTTTCGATGAATAATAAGAGAAAAGGAAAATGTCTTCTATTAGATGATAAAAAATCATTTGTTTATTTGATCCGTAACGACTAGAACAGCGAGCAAGTCTTTTCTAATAGGAAATTTCCAAATACAATAAACAATGGTCCCGTACATCGTTATGTATGTGCGATATTGGCTACGAGTATAACATATTTCGTAAACTTTCAATAATCAATAAATACTAAGGATTTTATATTTATCGAATCGTTTCAAATGGTGTATATATATATATATATATATATTTTTTTTTTTAATTTTTTTTTATGTTCATCAAAATGACGTTACATTTAATTTTACGTTTTTGGTTGATTACAACTTTCGAGGCGGGAAATTCGTTACTTCAATATTTCTCCAAATGATTCAATCCTACTGGTAGTGCCTGATTTTCCACGAAGAAATAAATTATAATTAATTTGAGGAAATTAACAAAACAAAAAGGGTCCCCTCGCGGAGGCTTCAAAACTTGTTAAAGTCGGTGTATTGTTGATGCACTTTTCATTTCCCCGAGGTCTAACATGAATGTATACCATGGATGAGAGGATTTCGAAGGCGATTTTTCCACACCTCCATGCGATTCCTCCATAAATTTTGCCGGATAATAAAATCATCAAATCACTGAAATATCCGCGCAGCTCGTATGTCCACTACCGTATGCGTACACGTGCGAGCTCATGCGCATAAACTCGAACCTTGCAAACGGCGCACAAAAGTAGGGTGAGAGAAAGAATGGATCGTATAGAAGGAAAAAAAACGGTTTTAGCGACAGCTGCTGAATAGCGGCCGGAAGTCGTTCGTAGCACCTCCGTTCAGGTTATAATTTTCAGCAGGTGAGCCGTTAATAGTACACGAAGCTAAAAATATCGTAAGTACGTGGGGGTGGGTTAGACGTTCTCTTATGCAGAATTCACATAAGCGAGCAATGACAAACTGTGAAACTTCAAGTATTCAATTCATTAGTTCATTCAATTAATAGTTGGATTACTAGAATTTATGGATCATCTAATTAAAAGTAACGATTATTAATCGTAATATCGGCAAATTCGATCATCTTCGCTTGCAACATTGTTTATTTATTATTTTTCATTAAATTCTAAGTACTCGAGTTAATTGTAAGAAATTCTTATGATGCACTAATGCTTTGTTGATAAAGTGAAAGAAACTGCATTAGTTTACTGAAAATATTTTTATCTCGAACGATTCCGATGAAAGCATTAATAAAATCCAATTTGATTTAAAGCACACAAATCTGATTGCGCGATATACTTACATAATTTACATTATATTACTAACCTATTTGTGCTTTTTTGCATTTACCAAAAATGCCTTATAGATAGAGAATCTTTCGTTAAGTGTTTCGAATAGTTTTTTTTTTTTTTTTTTTTTTTTTTTTTTTTTTTTGTTATCGACGATTCAGGAAATTATCGACACTCTGTCTCTTTTTTGTATCATCTATCATCTCTCACGAGCACTTACTTCGGATAGGAAGTTATAATAACGTATGAAATCTTTTTTCAAATGCATTTCTCGCAATCGATTTACTTTCTTAATTGCCATTCCGTGCCGCTCATTTAACGCAATTGGAGTGCAAAAATCCTTACGTCTGCGATAGTTTAACCAGCAAATTCAACGATCAATCAAAGTAGATGGCTTTCGTGGTTAGAAATTGTACTCGTAGTTTGCGGTCGGGCCCTCGGAGCCGTCGTGAAAAGTCAAAGTCCAAGTGCAAAAAGGAAAAAGGAGCGTCTCGAAGGATGAAAAGTCGTCGATCGCCGGCTGTATTAGCGAGGGCTGAAGATGCGCTGGGGCGTTGGGTTCGGGCGATCGAGTGGTCACGCGGATGGGTTTGGGAAGGATGAGGATGAGGATGAGGATGAGGATGAGGATGAGGATGAGGATGAGGATGAGGAGGGTGAGAGTTGACGGTGATTGGCGAGGAGTAGTGAGACAAGGGATGAGCCCAATGCCCATTGAAAACTAAAAAGATATGTCGTCGATTGTTTCAGCGAGCAGCTAACGCCACGCTGCCATCTACCGGGGAGCCTACGTAGTTCCCTGCAGTTCGTGCGCAGCCCCCAACAGTTGGCCAATCATCCCCACAGACATGAACCAGCGGTCTCCTGTTGCCAGGCACCACCCCCGACAATCAATAATTGTCATACAGTGCCGCGCGACTGCGCCCTTCATCCGCGGTAAGTAAACTCGATACCTGCCTTATCATCCTATTCTCGTTCTCTCTTTTACCCTCTGCTAAATATCTTGGGCCACCCTATCGACGCTGCTGTGCCGCAGTTATGGACTATTGATTCTTGTTCTTTCTTTTCTTTCTTTTATTTTGTTGGATTATATCAGTCGGCTGATGGTAATTCCTCTCTATCTATCGATTTCTTATGAAAACGAGCCTTTTTGTTCATTGCTTTTATCGTTTTGGCATTTACACGTGCAAGCGCATAGAGATAGATGCAATGAGATTACTTTTCAAGCCGTTTCCAGATAATGCGGTGACCTAGTGTTTATTGTAGATTACTAAACGTTTCAATTTTAAATATAATTATCACTTATCTGCGTTGAATGATTTTGTAATGTTACTTTGAGTGGCTTTCTCGAAAATTTTCATACGAGCTTGACATTTATAGGATAAGCTACCTATAACAAACACTGAATATAATACGACAATAAAAAAGTCAAATAATTTTCCAATACCATATTAACACACACACACACACATATATATATATATATATATATATATATGTGTGTGTGTGTGTGTGTGTGTGTGTGTGTGTGTGTGTGCACGTGTGTCTGTATGCACGTGTGTGAATTGTCATAGTAGATACAAGTGTGATTATAGTTTGGGTAAAAAATTTGTTAAAGAAAACGTTCCGATTGTTACGATTTGAAATAGTGCTCGTAAAATCAAGGTCATTTAACAATATTCCAAAATGTCAAAATATTAATCACACGCACGCACGCACACAAGCATGAACACTTCATATTTTTTTTAGAACATATTTATAATAATAATTTTCATGTTAAGATGAATTTGGTCTATTTGAAAATAGCCTGGATACTAATGAACAATAAATATATTTATAATAGCATATATTGATTTTAATTTCGACGAACAATACATAATTGATAAACGCATTGATGAATCAATTGACAAATCACAATATATTGGCTGAAAAATTCAAAAATTTTAAAATAATCCAATTCAAGTTCATATTCATCTACGAATGAATAAATGCATTTGTAATAATCAAATGTTACAATAATTCTATTTAATGAATACAGTTTTGAATAATAAATTTGCAAATAACGAAATAAATTACATATTGTTATTTTATATTTTTGTTTCAAATTTGGCATTGAGCACAAAACGGCAGATATTTAAATAAGTTAGAAAAAATTAATCAACGTTTGACATGATTTCATTTGATAAAATTACGTTTATTGTATAGATACGATCTTTTTTTTTTTCTAGTTCAAGTAGAATATAAAAAATTGAAAAACATCTTTAAATAGTTCAAAGTACAATGATTAAATGAATAATGATGTAAATAAAATTACATGTAAATATTTATTAAATTATTGATGTTAGCATATATTTTATTTTTTTTATACAGTTAAAAGATCTTCATAAAAATCAATTAATATATTTAAATTGCTATTAGCGACATCAATTTAAACGACATTTAGAATTCAATAAGTTATTTTATATTCGAAGAGTACTTTTTTGTTTCCATTTTTTTATTTGTAATTGGCAAAAAAAATTAATTGGTAAAAAAATTAATTTAAAACTGAATTATACAAACATGCATGTATATTTTTTTATAATATTTGTATAAATAAAAATATTTGATTATTGTTTGTTTTTTTTTACATTGCAGAATAATGTTAAAAATATATGTATCCACATTAATTTCAATCGAAACAAATGTTTATAAATGATGTAATTGGAACTACAATTATTTGACTAGAATTGTAATTAATTACTTAATAATATTTGTGACTTTTTAAAATGTCATCTCGATCGTAATGTCATTTTTATATAAAAATAGTGCCATATTCTTATTATATTGTTATAATGAAAATTCATATGAATATAATAATTTCCGTATAATTAACTTTTCCAAGGGTTTAATGGTCTTTTAGATGGACTTTTAGAAAAAATTATCCACGAACGAGTCGATTTCGATGTGTATAATAATGAGTCGCACATATCGTATGAATTATCTTCTACTTAAATATAAGTCTTCTTACTTGTAAAAATGAAAAAGAAATTTTCTTATTATTCGACAATATAAGTGAACAGATGAGAATAGTTAAATTAGTTTCAGTCGAGTTAAAAAATTGCCTAAAGGTTCTTAAAATGAACTGAATTACTTGTAACGCCAAATTGCTATTTCTTAATGCTTTCTCTCTCTCTCTCTCTCTCTCTCTCTCTCTGCCCCCCCCCCCCCTCACCAGTGCACCACCAACCCCCTGCCGTTCCGTTTCATCAATATAAGTCTAATCCGCCTAGGTAGGAGGCATTTGCTCGAAACTTTCCATTATATTATATAGATAATTTATAGCTTTGTTTACCATTTCAGACTGAGAATAGAGAATTTCACAATTGACACAATACGAAGGTTTGAAAAACATATGCTTTTTCTCAGATTTTTCAACCAGATATTTTCTTCTATTGTGTATAATACGTATCATCTTGCTATCGCTGTTTTTCAGGCTCTATTCCTTCATATTGGAAAATTCGTAATATCGTTGATTATAATTTAAGGAGAGATTATACTATAATATAAACATTCATTAATATAACCTCTCATAGTACTTTTATACTTATTATCGCCTTTGTTATAGTCGTATTATTAACCCTACACTGGCTATAATTTGCCAATAATTTCTCAATAATAGTTATATTAGTAATAAAATATCGATAGTTAACATTATTTGCTCATTATTTACTTGACGATATGATTAATATCAAAATTAATTTTGATTTTTAAAGGATTTTTTTTACGCCACTCCTTTTCACTTCGCAAGTCTTGAACAATTTTTTTCCCTTACCTTCTATTTACGTTCCCACTGACTTTTGCCCATTTAAACTGCTGATTAAAATGAATAAACAATATTACATTCACGGGAGTGGCGCGAGCGATTATTTCTTCTTTCCTTATTTTATAATCACATTAAAGTTTCACCTCAAACTCCTCCTCAAATGATAATTTATCCAATTATGGCTTTCTGATAATATTATTAAAGCCGTTACTAAATTCGTCGTCATAATGAAAATTCTCCACCGAGTATTTTGCATTAATAGAAATAGTTGGACCGAAATTCGATCGAAAAATATTTTGAATGAGCTCTCGTGGAGCGACAAAGGCAGCGTGAAAATTTGAGTAATTGCCTCTTGCTCGCCCGTAGATTCGGCCGAAAGGCCGACTTCCAGCGATTTTCCAGGCCAAGAGGGGATTTTTCAGAGCAGCTCGTGAATTACGTGGGATCTCGTTCGCTCGAAGACAGTGCAGCGCTAAGGCTCGGGCGGAAGTTTGCCGAAGTATTCGGCCGAAAGACTTTGCAACTCGTGCTAATATTTTGGAAATTCCTCGAAGCGCGACGAGGCTCCTCTTTCACGCGCGATATTTGCAAGGAGGAGAGGTGGGGGCGTCTCGGAGCCGTAAATAACCCGAGCTCGAGCCGTAGATTGTGCCGCGACGTTCGTTCGCCTCGATGGCATCGGCGACGTTTAACTTCCGGCGAATATCGGCTCGATCTTACGTCGAGTCTCGGCTTTAACTCCATCGGGATGCGCCTGGAGAAGGGGCCGAGGCACTTTCAAGCCTTCGAGCTAATTGCCGCCCGAAGAATCACGGCCCTGACTACGAAATCCGTAAAGGTTTCGCTCGAGATATCGATACCTTTTCTATCATCATTATTATTATTTTTAATAGCGTTCGCTGTTTTATCGCGTGAACGGGTGTCAATGATAATGTTACATGAGACGATCGGCGCATAATAATGAAATTGTGCTTTCTTCCGTGAATGTGATTTTTTTTTTGTAAGCCGCTGCTGGCAACAAATTTCGAATTTCAATACGCTAGTTGAACAAGGAGGATTTAAAATGGAGAGGCAATAATAAAGGCAGAACAAATAAATACAAAAACAAATAAATACAAAAACAAACAAAACAAAACAAAAACAAAAAAAAAATAAAATAAACAGAAAGAAAGAAAGATCTGATTCATGCATGTTCGAAATTTAATAAGTTGTAAGAATTTTTCTTGTCTAGACATTAAGCTTGTGAATATTGAAAATCTGTCGGGAATAATGTGAAGTTTCTGTTTCATAGATCCTTCAAAGATACAAATTGATCGATACTTTTCTTTTGAGACGACTCTTAGTTATATCTCCTTTTTTATTACTATCTATTTACTAATGTATAGTAAGGTATTTCAATGAAAATATCTATTTATAATGTAAAAAGAAACCAAAAAACAACACCATAGAGTACCATTCAACAATGTCAATGAAAGTATTCCCTTTTATAATGAGAAAGGGAATCGTAACGCATTTCATTGATTTAGAGTTTCTTTTGTTGATTGACGTAGAGTTTTCTTTTCTTCATAAATAATATATCCAGATATAGAATATTGATGATTCTTCCTACTTACAGCTACGTGTACGTACATTGAACGCAAATTAAATTTATTACACTGAACACATACGCAGAGTCTCTCGCACATACACGCGCGCGCGCGCGCGCGCGCGCACACACACGACATACAAAATAAATTTCGTGTATTCATTTAAGTTGGTTAAAAGTTGATTTTTATAAACCCGAGTCCAATACTTTTCTATGTAACAATGAACGCTTCGTGCACAAGTTTATGTGAAATTTATTTAGCAAATATTTTGCCAATGCTTAAAATCACCGAAATGACAAAACACACTCGAATGTATCTCGCTTTTGTTTCAACAATTTATATGCACTTTCCAATTAATGTAAAAGTTTCAAATCAATCGTGATTTAATCATGACGAGTAAAGGCACTTCGCGTCTGTGCAGAAAATAATAAAATCATGACTAATCCGAGTAGCGAATATAGTATTTAGTATGAATACTTATATACAGAGACATATTTTAATCAGTTGATTATTCAAAGACACTCGAAGCAATGATTAGGCTTTATTATTAATATTTCACGATATAATGGTTTTTCGAGCAAGTGTCGTGTAAGTTGCTATGCGCGCAAAGCGTTCGACTTTAATCCTGAAAAAATGTCGGATTCCCAATGAGCATCAGCGACGCGAATGGAAGAGCTGTTGGGGGGGGGGGGGGGGGGGGGGAAGGCACCTGATTTATTGCGCCTTTACTAGCAACATCAACCCTTCATTGCGTCATAATACTAACACCTTCGCTCGAAACATTATCCTACTCCAACAGTATACTTTCAAATTGTAATGGGAGTTACATGCGACAGTTTTGCACAGTCACATTTGATCTTTCTAGCCCTTTAAGTAATTAGAGATATAGTATCTGCAAGGGAAGGCCGATAGGCATTTACGAAATATTAATTTAGCGTTGTTACTTTACTTGTAAAGTTTTCTTGCTCGATCGATATCGCTACCATCACCATCACCATCACCACCACTAACACCTCCACCACCACCACCACCACCACCACCACCACCACCACCACTATTATTACTATTACTACTACTATTACTAATATCAATTTAAATAGTTTCTTTTTATATTTACATTTTTTAAACGCATTTAGTAGAACATAAATTGCATACATTTTAATCCAAGTTAATTGTACTATTATTACTATACTACTTATTCTTTATTTTCAAATGGCCTTAGAAATTCGGAAGTTTATTAACTCAATACACTTTTATAATTGGACTTAAAAGCTGTTAATATCAATTTTAAAAGAATTTTGCATACGAAAATACACGTAACGATTGCGTGAATTCTAGATTGTGCTTAAATAATAAATAGTGATTGCGTAAGATACGTGTTAACTTCGATTGCCACTCGACGAGTGTTACATTCGCTAGTCAGCACTAGTTAACTATCTTTATCTTTATATTTGAAAATCCGGAAGCGAATGGAATAATGAATAAACAATTGATAATGCACGATATCTCTCTCGTCGTCACTGCAGATGCCCGAATACTTCATTGAAAAGCAATATTTATAATTAAGTGATAAAGAAACTTTAACGAGATATCAGGCATCCTCTATGCAATGTAAGGTCAACACCTTCATTATCAGATCTTTAATGTTGAATTTGTAGATATTAGCATACGGAGATATTCGTTAGGAGATATGACAGTGTGTTGGTCGTTTGAATTGTTCTAAATATAAATTTTATTCATGAAATATGGCTTCAATTCGTTATTAATAAGCAATTTTATAATTCATAAGCAAGTTAATAATTTTTCCTAGACTTAGTTAATACGACAATACCATTAATCTGAATTTCTCTCTCTCTCTCTCTCTCTCTCTATATATATATATATATATATATATATATATATATATATAACATTCGAAGTCATCTAATTTTAATATCAGGGTTTAGAATTAATTGATTAAAGTTTTTAATATTGTATTAGCGATTCCGCGGTTTAGCCATGACTCTGCCAACAGAATTTTGAAGAGAAATTAGGAACACCATCTACTTATCGATGGTCTAGACTAAACGGCCAAGTATTTTATACAGTCTGCGTCAAGAACGTTTATAATGGTCTGGAGCGTTGAATTTTGAAGAGAGGATAATGACAATCGAGATAAGTTTCGGGACTTATCGTCTTAATGTAGTACCTTTAATTTTTACTTCATCAAATAATTTTTGCCTATAAGCTAGTTGGATTATTTTTATAGGTAATTGCCGGTAAATTGCACGCTAGTATTTAGTGTATATCATCTTTATTCCTACTTTATAAGGATAATTTTATTATTTTGACGCGACAAATGATGCATTATGTCCATTCGATTTCCCGTTGACACTCCTGTGCTTATAATTCTTAAGGCAAGGCGCGCATTATCACACGGCGTAAAATTAAAATTAACGATCCTTCGAGAAACCTAATGGGTACACTGCAGTCCTGCGGGATTTCGCGTGTTTGGAAAGCTTAGTGTGAAAATTTACTCTTTCCTCCGCTCTAATCCCACAATGTGTTCAAGCCACGTTTCATTCCCGAAGCCGAGAGCGTCGCGATGGTCGAGCAAAGGACAAAGAGACGTTGCTGTTGTAACCGAGACTTTAATTAGGCCATTATCGATATTGAGTCATATCGAGTTTCGGTCCCTCGGAGAGGATGAGTGTGTATAGTCGTACGCAGCGACTTCTGAATTATATCTACGAGGGTACGATGCACATTATCTTGTCCGTTCTGCCATTACTAATATCCGTGAATTACTGTTTTTGTAGATATCTCGCCCCTTTTGCTCGCCTGATTAATCGCACGCTGCTATGCATTCTGGTTACGTACTGCTAGACTAGCATGAAGATAAATGACATCGAGGAGAGATTGAGAGAGCGAGTGGGAGACGCTAGGGGCGAGACATTTGATTCTTTATACATTAATGAAAAACTTCGACCGAGAATTTAAAAAGAATATTTCCTCGCATAGTGACGATTGTGTTATTGGAGTTACATTGTATATCAACACCATCGATGCGCGATAAAGTAACGAAGCTCTTTAATTATAATTGTATTAGTAATTGTGCATCGATCTATTATTATATTAACGAATATTATTCGTAAATAATACGAGCGAACGTTGAAAAAAAAAAAAAAAAAAAAAAAAAAGAAAAGTAATATCGTTTTATTAAAAATAATTATAACATAATATCACTTTTGAAAAGGAAAAAATTTCGTAAATTCTTATATTTTAGATGTTTAGATGTTCAATAGATCGATGATTAAGATGAATCTATATTTTCATCTGCACGAGTTGAAAAAACTTTGCTTTAAAGTTTGAAATAAAAATGGATAATCTGTAATAGCACGTAATTGTTATTATAAACGCGCAAGTTCAGTCAGTTTTCGCAATAATTTCACCATTTAATTGGATACGATTCATCGAATTTTCCAAGGATTATAAACAATTTTTTCATTTACGAGTATTGAAAAAAATTCTCGATTATAAACTGATTAGATCGACGTTATCGGGATGCTAACTTATAATCAAGTAATATTCTTAATTACTACGGAATTCTATATAAAAATTATTTTTTAAATTTTGATGAAAAGAATAACGTCTTATTATACGAAACTAAAATCGAAAGATATTTTCCATTATTTATTTACGATATTTTTGTGTAGTCAATTTTTATCGTTCCTTAATAGACGTCTTATGCCATTTTTATGTAAAACAAGATCTTCGATTCTTATTACATTATGTGAAATTCAAGATGAAGCATGTAAATAAAATTTTATATTGCCTAACGTAAGATATTTTGTTATAATTCAATATTTTCAGGAGCATATTTTGAAAATATTTATCCAGCATATATTACGTGAAATACAATGTTTTTCTTCTGTGCCAGACAATAATCTCGATAAAATGGAAAATAAAGTTTATTTAAATTTATATAGATAAACTGCTAATTAAAGTCCTTATTCCAAATAGATATACGAAGAAATCGCAATTATAAACGGAATACTTTTATAATGAGTTGCAAATTATGTAGGATTACCTGTAGTGACGAAAGATCAAATGATTATTTTATATTAATACGCTGCCAAATTATATTGCAACAATGTCCATGTAAAAGTCTATACAGTGATAAATTGATCGGATATTTGTATAAGAGTATAAATAAAAAATATATTATAACATTCGCTAAGTAATTGAAAATAAAAACAAAAATAAAAAAAAAAATTTTTTTTTTTAAACAAAATAAAGTAACAAATATAGAAATTACATAGTCATATGGCATAAAGGAAAACTTGAAATTTCATCGGAAATTGTATCAAGTTATGCAGTCGGAGATAAAAAATTAGAATTCATAGTTAACATAAATAGCGTACGAACATAATATTTAATCTCGAAAATCAAAAGAATTTAACGTTGAATAAAATGTAAGATATGTATAGGTATAAATAATATTATATTTTTCTATTGTTAAATATCTTCGATGTAGAAGAAAAAATAGGTTATTACAATGCAAATAAATTTTCTAATTCTTTATAAATTACATGAAGTAATAGTATTTTTCGGAAAAAGTTTAGCTTATTCGATGTTTAAAGTAGGTTCCTTTGAATTCCAAATTCATCTTTCTCATTTACCAAGGATTATCTTTAGATATATACAATATTTGTTTCTAGTCAATTTGTAATTTAATATTACAAAGACTTTTTTTTACAATGAAAATGATTATTCATTACGACCTGTTATTTTCAAAATTGTAGTTTTCTCGAAATTTTCTTTTAATAAGATTTAATAAAGAATCCAATCTAAATTTATTCTATTATACTTGAATCTTATTTAATAAAGACTCGACTGTAACTTTATCGTGGTTATTCGTGAAAAATGAGATTAGCACATTGCACACGCATCTGGCAAATGTTAATAGTAAATTTTCAGAGTGACCAAGCGAGACGTCTAGAAGAGTCGAGAAGCGGAAAATAAGAAAATATGACTGGGATATGGAACAGAGAGCGAAAGTCAAAGTTGGAACACCACCAAATGTAAAAGCTTTTCAGTCCTCGCAGCTACAATTGTGTGTGACCTCTTTTCGCTCCTCTTATTTATCCTGATTTCTTATCGTTATAAACTGTAGCAGCTAAGAAAGTAGTACGTATCCTTAAGCTTTTAAGAATTTTCGAAAGAAACGATGTTCCCCGGCATTACGTCGAAGACATTCTTTCTTTTCTCGATTCATTGGCCTATTATAGTTTCAGATCAAACAAGAATTGTCATATAAAGGCCTTTTTTTTTCTTCAATTTTAGTATACACCAATTAAGAGGATAATGCTTACCAATCCTAATTATAACCTTTAGTTATCAATCGGCTAAATGCCACGCCACAAAATAATTTAGATCATTATGAGCAAAATCATATGAGTAATTCATATATGGAAAACCCTGCGAGGAGTATTATAAAGTGTAGATATTCCATCTCGTGTATTATTCAGTATTGTTTACACAATTCCCTAATGTCCTTATATCAATTTTCATATTTGTAATAATATTCTAAATTATCAGAGTTGGCTCTCTACTATTTGTCGCATCAGAGTTAAATTTTATATTAGTATTATGAATTTTGTGAGTATTTACATTGGCAAACTCGTTACTTCTTTTATTATAATAGTTATCGATGTAATTATTTAAATTAAATTAAATTGTAAAAGATTCCAAATACAAATTAATAACAAAGCTTGAAGCGATTTATTATAAAATCTTTATTCAAATAATGAAATTGATTTTATGCCGTCACTTCTCGTATAATACTACTGAATTTCCATAATTCTTGGGTAACAGTCAAGGATTATAAAAACAAAACAATAAATTTTCAATATATCTATATCCACAAGAATGAACATTTTCTATACAAAATATATTTTATGTATGTCATATTTTAATTTTATTTATTTTACTAATTTTATCAATTCGAATTTTTAATGAAATTGAGAAAGCAGTTTAAGCAAAGCCGTTCGAAATCCATTAATAAAATAGCTAATTTTAGTTGAAAGTATTGTTTATTTTCTATAAAAAAAAATTATAATTAAAATATCTAATGTATAGCACAGTTATATCAGCATAAAAAATTATTTCGTCTGTAGAATAAAAAGTTTTATTATTCGTTTGACTGCTATTTAATACAAAATTTAATATAGGATTTTCTTGAATGTTGTCTGTTATAATTAGAATGGTGAAAGGTAAATAACAGATTTTTTAAATATAATTGTACGCAGTGGTCAAAATCACGCGTTTATTAATTAACTTGCTTGTTAATCACACACACATGGACACACACACACGCGCGCGCGCGCGCGCGCGCGCGTGCATAGGCACGCAAGTGATACAAACTACATATATATATATATTTATATATATATATATATACACATATTTCAATTTATAAAATATGTTTATTGATTAAGTATAATGTAAAATTTATAATTGGAATAAGATAAAAACCATAAAAACGACAGTTAACTAATTTTTTTTGTTAATTGAAAAAGAAATCAATACTAATTAAAAACAATTATTATTTAAATAATACAAAAATTAGATAATTATTTATTAGTAAATAGCATATATTATCTTATTGTAGAATAAGCAATTTTATTGTATAAAATAGATAAGATCAATAATAGTTTTAAAATAAGTTTTAACGCACCAATGAAACTTGTCATTAATAATAAATTTGGTTGTAAGTATAGAAATTTATAATTTATCACACCACTATAAATTAATTGTGTCACTGATACGTATTTAGTTTTTGTACATAGGACAAGCAATTTATGCAAATTTATTTTCCATGTCACGAGAATATCCGACGTTTATTTACATATAAACTATTTATGAATTTAAAAATTGTAAATCGATAGAAATATAAAATTATCTAAAAGACTCGTAGCATTTTATAATTATTCTTACTTCTATTGTTTATAAAATTGAAGAATAGTTACTTTGTATTATCAATTTATAAAATAAATACAAAAATATTTGTATTTCTTATTAAGAATATTTTTATTAATGCGATACTGGGAAAATCTCGTTGTTATTCTGAATTTGTTCTAGTATGTATAGATATTACATATTATTGAAATTATTAATATTTTATATTTTCAATTTATATTACAATATGTATTGTTAGAATAAAGCAAATGATTTAAAAATATATTTATTAATTTTAAAGCTTGTTTTGTTTAACATATATTTAGGTTTAAGTGTTATTGAATTATCTAATATACTGGAGAGAGAGAGAGAGAGAGAGAGAGAGAGAGAGAGAGAGAGAGAGAGAGAGAAAGAGAGAGAGAGAGAGAGAGAGTAGCGAAAATACAATAATATAGATTAGGTGAGAGATTGAAAGAGAAAGAAAGTTAAGAAATTTCATACATGATTGTAATTATATAAGAGAATTGAGATGTGTAGATCCTTTGAAATACTCATTATATAATCTTGGAATAATAAACTTTGGAAAGCTTGAAAAAGTTTGTAGGTTCTTACATTCATAAGGTTACTCAAAACTCGTTGAGCAACTCAGATCCTTTGCATATATAAGTTTTTGGGTTAAAAAACAAAAACAATAAACAACAACAACTATGATATAGAGAAGAAAGAAAAGCACAAGTTTAAAAGTATTTTGAAAAACAGTAGAGAGTAAGCTTGTAGTTATTATTTTCTCTTTTCATTTTTACTACATATTATAGGTTAATGAGTCTCGTTAAAATCCGGGGATACTACACCCGCATATTTTTTTTTGTTTTTTCCCCTCGGCTCCTGCAACATCTTATCAACTCTCTCTCTTTCTACCCTTAGATACTTCACGAACTCCTCTTATTTTCCTCTTCACTATTCCCGTCGTGCTTTTCCTGTCAAGGCTTAAATGTACGATCCAACACGGCGAGCTAAGCTTTCCGGGGAGTGACAATATATAGACGGAAGTTGGAGAGAGAAGACAAGAAACACGGAGGGAGAGTTGTTAAATAAGGAGTAACTGACGGAATCAACTTGTGTAGTGATATAGGAGATGCATAGCTTTGTTTCATACATAATTTTTTTTCAGTTCAATCGATTACGTAAATTGCGATTTGAGTCTTATCAATGTTCCAATAATTATGATAATATATTACATCTTTCGACGTCAAAATATAGTTTAATTGATTTTCCTTTAGTCTGTTATGAATTTCGTTATTACGATAATTATGCGGTTTTTACAATTGTTACGACTGACGATCATTCGGAGGAGAAATTTTCAGTGTAGAATAACAAGATAGCATTAGTCATTTAATTAAATTGAATAATTTGATTAACGTTTTAAGCATGTAATTGCTTTAAATACTTTAGAAAGCAAAAAAAACAAAAGACAAGGAAGATCTTCAGATTTTCGTGGTATGAGTAGAAATTACGTAGTGGGTATAAAATATTGTTTATATTATTCTATTGCACTTGAATTATCGTCCTCCCACGTTGACTGAATTAAGGATTTAACAATAAAATAATACGTAATAATAATAGGTAAGAAATCTTTAACATTATTAAATTTTTTTGTAAATTGTATTTTCAATACATAAATAAATAACTGAACACTCATTTTTATCAATTTTATTTCTAAATAATGTAAAACACATTTATGCATTTGTTTAAAAAAATATTACTGAAATAGAGAAGTAGAGGTCAAAATATTAAAGGGCAAAAAAAATTGTTGTTTAGTATGTGTATGCGGTTAAGAGAAAAGGCCCCGAAGGTCAACTACAAGTCATTGGAATTGCAATGGTTTGTAAAAAAAAAATTAAAAAAATTAAAATATCGTTGAGTAGATGCTGCTTATAAGTCGTTTAAACAAAAACAAAAAACAAAAAAAAAAAGTGTGAATGCTGTGCTTTCGAAGGGAATGCATTGCGTTGTATTAGTAAATGATTTTACGTCAATTCAAATCTGGCTTATTAAAATCTGATAAAGAAAGAAATATAACAATAATCATAGGAAAATGCGTAATTTTTAAAAGAAAAACAAAAGAAGAAAAAAAAAGAAGGTAGAAAGAATGGAATATCTACGGTATTTCAAGGTGGGATGGAAATTATTAAATAATGAACGAAATGTAATATTTAGCTTATTTATTTATTATTATATTTATTGAAAAACGTTCTTTTGTTTTGCGAATAACTCATAAACGAATGCTGAAATAATGTTTTTACAATATTTATAAAATGCAAAATATTTTAATCTCTTCAAAGTCGTATGATACTTACGGGACTATCTTTTTGTACAGCTTCCTCGACATTTTTTCCATAAATATTCAAGATACCTTCTAGTCTGCGATAATAATTATTCTTCATTATAGAAGCTACAATTTTGGAGAGAGTGAGAAATAAATACTTGTCATGATTTTTGAGGAACGGCCATTAAAAGCTACCACGAGCAAGAGATAATAGAGAAACGAGCATCAGATAATAGAGAAACGGGGGTGTGGGAATTAACAATATGATATAACAAAACTATGAATGAGAATGCAATAGAGAGAAGTTGCTAGTGCATAAATACTAGGCGATTATCAAAAATTTTTCTCCTTTAGGACTTCTTTTCTATAGTGCAAGCTGCTTTTGCCCTTATGCCCGAGCAAAAGTACTATCGATAATGAAAAAGTGAAAATCTCCATAGCTTGGAACAATGTATAGGTTAGGCACCAGGTAAAGTTATAATGTTCTGGTGTCAGGATACTCGATCGCGTGTTACTCTCTCACCCAAGGTCCTCCCGCGTGGGTTAGTCGAGTTTCAGAGGGCTGACGCGGTAGGTCGTTCGGTCGGGCGATCGGGGAGGGGCGATGAGCGACGGTGGATGATGGTGGGTGGGAGAGGAGAGCGCCGGTGGCGTCTGTGTCCGTGGGAATAGGAACCTCGGGACTTTGGGACAAGGAGAGACGTGCAATCAGCCGGGTCGTCGTGGCCAGCGGCGTAAATGGAGTAAAGTGCGGACAGGTCTCTCCCTCCTCCCCGCCATCCGCCCCAATCCATCCACTCGTCTCGCTCGCTCTCGCGTCAAGCGGCGGCCAGGGGTCGCGGGAGATCCATATCCCGGCGTCGCACTCGCGCAAAAGGGATGAGCGCGCGCGCGCCCGTAGGGGTAGAAGGAGCAGCGGCGCCGGCGCCGGCGTCGGCGGGTGGATGGATGGCTGGAGCGGAGGCGAACAGTCGAGCCATCGCCGCGCTCCAGGCTGGCAAACCGTGCGCCGGGGACCGAAGCGCGACTCGCCCGGTAAACGTCCTCGGGGAGAGCCGGTCGCGCGGTCGCCGCCTCCTCGTAACGCCGGCTGCTTCAGCCAAAGCCGTGATCTCGCCGAGGCGACGCGCGGACGCGAGTTACGTGGATCGTCCGGATGCCGTCCCAGCCCCACGAGTGCACGAGTCTTACGATTAAAGCGTGACGCGAGATGGGCCGTGGGTCCCCAAATCCTCTCCCCTCAACTCAACCCATCCCAAGTTAACCCTTTAATGCCCCTTGTCTCCTGTCCGTGTTGTGTCGGTGCGGCTTTTCACTTCCGATGCTTAATATCACGCGTGTCACGTGATTATTTGGGGTATGTTGGATCTTGATAATTAATCGCCATTATTATATTTACAGCAACAGCAACAGCAATAGCAACACGCAAAGCCAATGATTAATGATTCAATTCGAGTGTTTAATATGCGTTTACGCGAGCGAGCGCGCGGTTATATAAATCGCAAACGTAATTACAACATTTCGCTGGGGCTTTATTTGTTCTTGAATTGCAAATATATTTGGTCAATTGCGGCTATTATATTGCAGGCGGAATATAAAGATCGGCGCGTTTGTTGAGAATAGGGAATGTTTGAAGTAGGCAAGTACGATAAAGTTATTTAGCCTTAGATTTGTTGGTTATAATAATAATTCCTTTGTTAATTAAAGGCAGCCATGGCGCGTAGAAGCAATTAATTAAAATGGTGGCGTTAATTTTTCTTTGCCTTTGCATTGTAATAACTTCAATGATGATTAAGTGAAATGTTTGTGTAATTAATGAACTTTAATAATGTCCATGTTTTAATCCATGTTGGCATTGATAAATCCAATCTATTTATATTTCACGATTATGGATATAAGTGTTTGGTCGACCGCAACTGCATTTCATCTTGTAAACGTAATCTTGCCGCATTCTACTTGTAATATTAATGTATATTAAAATTACATACGCGTAGGTAAATTAGCTTCTGCCTTACTTTTTACATTTGAATTTAATATTATCCTACTGGCAATGTCGTGCTTAACACGAAAGTCTACTACTATTTCCCGACTCTTCAATTAAAATCTTATATGTTTCTCTTTTATTTCTTATCCCAGTTGCGTGCCCCGGTAATCTTAATGTGCGCGATTTAATTATTCCGACTATGCGAGGTGGAATATACATTTGCGCTATTTTGTTGCTATTATACAACCCAACTAGATGACATTTTCAAAAGGACTGATTTCTAAAACTGGAGCATCAAATCCTTTTATCATTTACAAAATTCGTAGTTATTATCAGTGTAGTGGTTAATTATGTTGTCCTTGCAGCTAAATTAGTTTTAGATTCTTGTAGTAGTTATCTTGTCTTTTGTCGTTGTTGCACTATAATTACGGTCAGTTCGATAAAATAGATTCCAGCTTCAGGTAAATTACATTTTTTTTTTGTTTTTTTTTTTGTTTTTTTTTTTTTTTGTTTTTTTTTTTGTTTTTGCAATTTAAAAGAAAATTTATTTTCAACTATTTATTATTGCATCGAGATGCTTTCTATTTAAATTCCCTATACTTGTCAATTTTTTCTTTTATCGGGAATATTTTTAATAATACTATTCATTTGAGAACCTTTGAGACAATGATATCCATCTGCATATTATTTTAGCTTTAATAAATCAAAGTAAGTTCTGTTATTGTTAATTCTGATATTGTTAATGAAAGTATTGCTTCCGAATTTAATTTTCTCAATATAACGAAGCTTAATACCGTGCATTTTGTTGTATTTCTGTGGTGCAATTTAATTAAATAGTTTTTCCATTTTTTTCCCCCTTTTTTGCGAAAACTATTTGAATTCATTGTTAAGCCACCATTTTCTTTCCCCCCCCCCCCAATTAGATTCGATCTATTTTGAAAATCTATTTCGATTAAATTTACGCGTACATCTACTTTTTCATACAGTTCTTTCGAATTTTTTCCTTTTTCGTATTCTCAAGATTTTCTCACTTAGTCTTTCAATTTTTACATAATTAAGCTTTTATATCGATAAAACAATTCACGAAATAAATTAAAAATTGCATTCAAATATAAATTATTCGATAGTATCGAAATTTTTGTTAGTTCGCATACGCATTTGTCATTCTATGAACATTTTATGAAAGTGATATTTACTTTTATTCCTTTTCATGGATTTCTTATAAACATTTATGACATTTCTAAGCTCAATGTTTGATTTATATCATTCCGATCATTTTACTATTTTCTTTATAGTTTTTTTCTTCTTTTTTTTTTTTTTTTTTTTTTTTTTTTTTTTTTTGTCAAACGGCCTAAAGATTAAAACTATATATGTACTTTCTCATATTCATTTACTCATCGATTGTATCTATTACTGTCATATACTTGTTATTCTTCCAGAAAAAAATTCGATTCTAATTCTAAATCATATAATTTGTATTCTGTAATATAAATTCTCATAGAAACAGTTTTGCTAAATATACTCTATTAAAATAATCCTTAAATATATTGATTATCATACTTATGAATTCGACTTATCCTCTTCGTATCTACCATTAATCTGAAAATAATCTGAATCATAAAGTTCTAAGATATGACTTTTAATATGTATTTTTAATTAAGAAATTTTTACTCCGATTCCATTTAATAACAAACGATTCCGACGAATCGCATTTCTTTGATTGATGACCATCTATTCATGTATATTAAGAGGATTATGCATTAATAATAATGTTATTTAATGTTTCAATTGAGCAAACAGTGCTTGAACTTAATCTACCCGCTATTTTTTTTTTTTTTTATTTTTTTAATTTATTATTCTTTTTATTATTTGACGTTTTATGTAAATTGTAGATAATTATCAGTCATAATGATTCATAATTTATTCGCCACAAAGATATGTATTTAAAACTTTACGTATTTCCATTTATATAGTTTATTTTACTTTCTTCTATTTTTCGATTTTTACACTATAGCATTCTAAAAATTTAAACAGTGAATTACTTGAATTCTAGAATATACTATTATCAATTTGATTAGATGAGTTTCATAAGAAATATTTTTAAAAATGAAAGGAATATATCATCGACTTAACATAGTTGAATATTTACACACATGTCACACATGCAACAACTACTCGTCCACATATTTAAATATTATATTTTTTTTCAGGCAATAAATGTCTAGAGTACATAAATCGAATTGAAATTATAATATAATTTATTTATTACGATATCGTAAACACTGCTAATTAATTATAATTAAAGAGAGAGGTTTAATCAGACAATTATTTATGCGCTACATGTGAATTAGAAATTTACATTTTTCAAAATATTTATTTGCATTAAGATAATTTTATCGATATACGGGGCTTGATGATAATGCATGTACTTATTATTAAATTTCACACAATCGTACAGCGTCATCCAGGGAATAAGTATTGTTTATTGAGTCGTAATATGAGAATATGAATTTATTTTCTGTATTTCGAGTAAAATACAGGAATCCGTGCATCTTTTTTCTTCTTCTTTTTAAATATATAAAGTCTGAAAATATATCTTTACTTTATATAAGTAATTATCATAATAAGGGGAAGATGAAAACTAAATATATAATTTTTTCTCTATGTTTTGATTTATTTTAAATGCTGCATATATGTAAAATATTCCTCAACTATAGTGCTAATTATTATAAGCATTACAGCGTTATTTATTACATAAATATAAATATAAATTTTTACTCTTATTAAGCATGATGAATGCCTGCTAAAGGATAAATATAGTAGTAATTATATAAATTTAACGGGACGTTTGTGAATTTCAAAGCTACATTCGTCCAATTCTATACAAGTTACAGAAACGTATAAATAATTACAGTAAATTGTGTAAAATTTTTGTGATTTAGCCGAATTATAATGCTAATTGCCACATATATTAATATACATGCTGTAAAAATTTGTTATTAAAATAAGTAAATTTATATTTAAATTAATTTTATTACTGTATTTTGAATTGAATCTTAAAATCTTATCTTATTTAAAACTCTTCAATAACTTTTTGTAAATAATTCGATTTTTTCAATTTTAATTAGTAAAGCCGATCGTTAAAAAAAAAAAGAAAAAAAGAAAAGAAAAATTAATGCACTAAATTACGAATTTCTTATGTAATTTATTTCTAAAGATATAAAAATACTTAAAAAAATTTTTCTCAAAGTTCTCATAATTATATTTTCATTCGTTCAATATAAGTAGGCAGTAATTATAAATCTGTAATCTAATTTATAGTGATGTTTGAAAGGAGGAAATTAATTGAAGTAGATGATTCCTTTATTCCTTAATTTTAACAATGGGCAAATATGTATATATATATGCCTACTTGTAATGGTGTTTCAGCTCTTAAAAGTATAGATCATACTCAAATTCACTTTACTATTTATGATATTTAACACATATTGATAATAATTCTATTTAATAAAGAATAAGCTGGTATATGAATTTTAACTTCAAACATTTAAATTCGCAAATTTTGCATTTAGTTGTGTTTCTAGCAATTATCATGAGCAAAATCACGTTTCTATATTAATTATGAAATTAATTATGCATAGTAAATAATAATGCTTTTGTTGCAATGTACTTTATTAAATTCGAGGAAAGCGTATAGTTCATGAGCATGGCAACATATTATGTTCGTGTATGTAAAGTTACGAATTGAACTCTTAAATACGATCAAATGTTCAGAGCTTTATAATGGCGTTTTTTTATTACTTTTTAAAATCTCAAATATTTAGTTGTGATGGATTATAAAATTTATTTGTTCTCGAAAGGTGGATTGATAGAGGTAATGTACATCATCAGCATCTAAATATTGTAAAAATGTAAATGATAATTCAAGACGTTGGCTCGCCTATAATAGTTTTACCCACGATATTTTGCAACGGACAGAGTTATCAGTGGGTAAACTGAAATTTGAATGTGTGGGGAATAGCTTTATGTTTTTGATACTTTTGTAAGTGTAAGTGTATTCCTAAAATATAATTTTGTCATATATTTGTCATAAATACGTATTAAGCAGCAATGTATTTGTACTGTTAGAAAATTAGCTAAGCACGCATAATAACTTTGACATTCATATAATCTTTTTTCAATTTCATTATTCTTTTGAATTGTTAGAGGATGTTTGTTGTTGTCTATACATTGCTTTCAGGATATGCTAATTATTATAATAAAATTAATCTTGTTTTTTTTTGGACTATCGTGGATCATAAAGGAAACAAGAGAAATCATAAAGAAAAAGGTCCAAATGAAAAGCGTTATTTCAGATATAATTTGTTGAAAAATTTAGCAAATACTCTCGTTGTTTATCTTTCCTTTTCTTTTTCTTTCTTTTCTTCTTCTCTTTTTTTTTTTTTTATTTTTTTTTTAATTTTTTTTTTTATTTTGTTTTGTTTTGTTTTGTTTTGTTTTGTTTGTTTTGTCGAATAAAAATTATTTAAAATTTTGTTTTGCCCAGAGAAGTTTATAGTTTCGAATTAGAAATCGTTAATTCGATAGTAAGGATTAGATCGATTTTTCGCTGCCGTTTGTTCTTTTAGCGCTTTGTATTTGCGAAGCATCAAGAATTTTTTGATTCCCTGATTGAGCCATTTGACACGGTATTTATTCCCCGTGTGTTGACGGATGTTCCAGACGAATGAAAATCTCCGCTGCTGTAGTTGTGTCAATTTTCCGGGCGCAGAGATGCGTTCATAAAATGCCCGACGGCAAGGCTTTCGATATGCGTGCATGCGACTGTCACGATTTTTCTGCATTTCTTCGTTCCACCTTCCCCACCTTTTATCGCACTTCCCTCGCTCATTGCACTCGACAATCTCCATTCTTTTTGTTCCGTTGGACTTTTTCATTTTTATTATATAACTCCATTGATTCGAATGCCTCTCTCGAACCTTTATTTTTTTTTTTTTACTATACATTTGGTAATTTTTTGTTTAAAAGTGTAGGTATCCTGACAATGACTCTATACATAATTGCACGACGATTAGTTCTAATTCGAGTTCTAAAAAGTATTAATAGTTTTCATAATTTCGAATACGAGAGTATAAGTGGAAGCGAGTTGGAACAGTTGGAAAATGTAGATGACAAGTAAATCCTTATAATGAAAATTGCAGGTTTTTAATTTAAAATGCTATTATATTATCTCTGAATGCGCATTAACCGTTAAAGAAAGAGGTATGATTTAACACAAAATTTGCGGAACAATTAAAAGAGTAATTGTGGAATGTTTACGTTACTACTATCGGAATTCTTCCTCTATATTGGGATTGTCCGTAACTATTGGAAATGATATTATTTATTAAAATAACATGGATACTTTTAATATTGACCGAGTCGCTCATATCTAATAGACCAAATGTTTTTGCACTTCGAGGATGATGCGCGTCGTTGCGTTACAGACTCAAGCGCCATCATATCCAATCATATCACTTAGCATATGTATTTTGTATCAGCAGAATAGTTTGGGCGACGTTGGCTAAGTCCGCATTTCTCATTGAAAACGGAACATCAGCCAGTGACTTATCACTTGGGCGATTCGCAAGGAAGCGATCGCTAGTGCGGGACTGTCAAGGGCCAAAGGGAAGATCGTGGGTCGACGCCCTCGTGGGTGAGATTTTTGGCGATGGTGAACCTCTGGGCGAATTAACGTTGAACGATTCGGAGTGAAGAGAGGTAGTGAGTGAGGGCGTGAGGGCGCGAGGGCGCGAGGGAGGGTGGGAGTAAGGCGAAGGACCGGTCGATGGGTGAGTCGCACGCGAACCACGAAGATGCCGGCGCCTCGGCTCTAGGAGGTCCCGTCGCCGAGTGAGTCGTTCATCGATCGCCGGCAGTTGCAGTTTTCAGCCGACATTAAGGCGCCTCTGCTTCTTGGACATTGCTCACCTCGCCACTATGTTCACCTGCCTTTGGAACTTCCTGGACTGGTAAGCAACCGGCAAATCCTTACCAGGCAACGAGACATCGACCACATTATTTTCTGATACCCTAGTGAATACTGTAACTTTTGTATTATCTATAAACTAGCCTTCCTTTCGAAATGAGAGAGAGAGAGAGAGAGAGAGAGAGAGAGAGAGTGAGCGAGCAAGCAGGGGCGTATAAGTATATTTAAATCACAGGTAATGCATAGCCTGTTCTGCTGCATTGTATATGACGCATAAAATATGACTTACGGCTCAAGTCGAATATAAATAACTGACAAGCATATTGGCCGATAAAACCCATAAAATGTCCAATACACAGCTACAAATGTTCTTATGTATGTAAATCTCATAATAATAATAATAATAATAATAATAATAATAATTATTATTATTATTATTATTATTATCGTTGTTGTTGTTATCATTATTATTATTAGAGAACATGATGATTATGATCATTATGATGACTTGTCGATATCATATTTTTAGTTTTATGATATATGAATGAATGAAGCGGAAAATTGTCAGCTGATATTGTTATAAAGATATAATAAATTGTGCTTGTTAACAATTTATTTCCTTAAAAGTAAGCATTTTATAAGTGAGTGAATAATAAAATGCTAAAGTACTTTCAAAGCCGTACATTTTATTAAATCTATTTTCAATTCGCTTTATAATTAATTGTAAGAGCTTTTATTACAAGTGAGTGGTAGTTTTATGGTTAAAAATAAAATTTAATATCTAACATTTGCAGGTAGTCTCTGGTTTATTGAGGCGGGAAGGCGAATTATCAAAATGTCGAATTTTTCATTTTAATTTCGAGTAATATGTCTGTAAAATATTCGGCAAATTTTTTAATTGAAATTCAATATATTAAAAACTCATTCGAAAAACCATTCGTATATATTAAGATGATGATATACCGTCTTTGCGCTTTATATTTGGAAAGCACTGTTAGCAACATCACTTTTTCAAAACTAATGCATACGGTAGAGGAAAAACTATCTGACTAGTCTAAACGGTTCTTCATTTTATTTTTTCTATTTCTTTTCTCTCTTATTATTAAGTAATTCAGTTCTCTTTTAGGAGTAATTTTTTTTTTAAGCAATTATCATTTATGTCTTTAAATATAAGTTGTTAATAAATTTTGTTTAAAACATTTTTATTCATTAAGAATATTGAACTTTTTTAAATTTCTGATTTTGTTGTTGTTGTTGTTATTTTCATTTTTTTCATAGACAATATATACTTTTTTCTTATATTGTGAGCTATAATGTTTGCTTTACATTACCGTTTATTACCATCCACACGTTAGTAAAGTATTAAAAACTTCGTATTCAAAAAGGCGTAGAATAAGCAATTTTATTCCCCCATATTTTTATTTTATTAATAAGCCAATCAAATAATTTACACGTAACCATTCATTTTTTTTTTTTTAAACAGCCTCGGAAAACTAGCCTAGTTCTGTTAATTATAATTTACTTATCGTATTAAGATATTTAATTATTATTTTCAATATGTACATACATCTTCTGATTTCTCGTTACAGAACTATCCCTTACATAATAATAATTATCGTAAAATATGAAGAAGAAAAAATATATATATATATATATATATATATAATCCTTTCAAGTAATTAAAATAACTTTATCCAAAAAATAAAAGTAAATAAATGTATATATATATATATATATATATATATATATAAATAATATATTCAAAGGAATATTTGCTTTCAACGGTATAGCTAACACGTAATGAGCTCGTTAACTTGTAATGCCTCTGTTTGAAATTCTATGAGAGATTTTGACTTCTGTGACGCATAATGGTGCCGTTGCATTTTAATGCAAAACAAATTTCACTCAATTTTCAAAAATGTAATTATACTTATATTTAAGTCCTTCTTCTTTTTCTAAAAATACATGTTCCATATATGCCATTTAAAAATATATCACGATAACATGAATCAAAGAGATCGTGTCAAGTTGATGAAAAACCAAGTTCGATAAGTATATCGATAATTTTAACAATATACATACAATATATGTGTATAGATAATAAATTAACAAATTGCATATCAAGTAAAAAATGTTGGTTGAAAATAATGACATAAGGTAGTTTTTCATTTAGAATTTAAAATTAGAAGAGGGACTTAGAAGTATGATTTATTTTACAACAGAAATATTTCATTATATGCGTATGATTTATTTCAACTTTTTCAAGATTAGACTTCATAAAAGTGGATAAAAATGGAAAAATATGATTTACTATGTTAATATGGCTTTCGAAGAAAAAAAATATGAAAAAAAAAAAAAAATGAAAATAAAATTGTGAAAATACGTTTAAATATTTTCCCTGAAACGTCCTATTTTTTTTTTTCCAAAATTCATTTTCAGTTTAAGCTTCATATTCATAATTTGAAATGAAAATGCCTAATGGTGTGCAAAAAAATGTAACGTAAAAATTTATTTTCGCTTTTATCTGCATAAAGGGCAAATAAATGTTATTTATTCTGTTATAGTCCTTTTCTCTTTCAAGTTTATCTTAAAGTTCCACATCGCATCAATGTATTAATTGCGGACTAAAAATGAGAATAAAGATAATGAAAAAGGATAGGACACTAATCTACGTGGAAAAGGGAAGCCTATAAAGATTGCAAGCTCTCCTTTTCGCGCTCTAGCTGGAGCTTCGTCGGTCGAACCATCAGCGAAAAACTTTTAAGCTTTTCGTAATTTTGAAGGTAAAAAAGAAATTCGAACGAATTGGCGTATTGTCGAAAAAGTGTCGGTTAAGCAATAATGTGCAGAGTGTAGAGTATAGTCAAATGAAGCCTATTCAATGAGATTTCAAGACATTTTACAAATTGACACTCGCATTAAAAAAACTCTTAATAAAAAATAAAACATTCTTTCCCTTCTCTATTTGTAATCTATTCTATTAGACTTTAATCAATATCATTTTGACACAATTGAATAAAATTATAAGAAAATTTTCCTTGTTGGATCAGAACGTTTGAATTCATGTAATTAATGGAATTAATTTAAATAAATCAACGAGTTTAAATACTGATTTTTTAAGAAAGTTTTAGAAGCAAATTTATGCAATTTATAGATATATTCAAAGGTACTTTCTAAATTAAAAATTAACATATCAAATCTTGTATTTTATATTTATGTCATTTTATATATATATATTTTTTATTTATTTATACGGGAATATGTGAATTCTAAAATATTTGAATGTATTAATACTCTCAGCTTTTTATTTTTACATAGACTTTTAACATATTGTAGGTGTAATTATGTAATAAAGTTGAAAGAATTAAATTATTACATAAAAAATGCATAAACAGCTTTCGCCAGTGCTTATTGAGAAAGCGAGCAGTCGATATAAGAATTTGATTATGGTGTGCAAATTTTTTATAAACTGCTTTGTTTCTTAAATTTGCATCGTATCTCTCCCCCCCCCCCCTTCTGCTATTTATTCTTTGCTATTCTCTCTCATTTCTCTGTCTTTTTTAAGTACTTTACAATGTAAGTACTGTAAGCGACTTGAAAATAGTTTCCCTTCACTGTCCACACAACCCACATGTACTTGGCTTGTGACTTATTATCGCGCTTCTCGTTAACATTGCGGTCGGTTTAACGGCCTCTTGTCAGCGTCGCTCGTTTAATGAATGAGAAGCACTGCAATTGGTGACAGCGTAACGCACGTGCGATTATTAGTGATACGAGTTTAAAATTTTTAAAACCTAAATTTCCTCACTTTCTTACGTACACATTGAGATGATGAAAATGATTTTTCTATCTTTTTAAACAATAGCGAATGCTGACACATTCAATTCATTTTTATAATAATATTATAAGGAATAAAATTTAATGTGAATTTCTTTTCTCGTTTATAAAAAATATAAAGTTGATAAACTTGTTTCAATTCGCTCAAAGCATCGATTTAAACGAGTTATGAAAAGGATCTCTCGTCTTGCCTGTAATGTGAATTATTCTCAAGCTTATTACAATATTTAGTCACTAGAAAATTCTTTTGGTATTGAGTGGCAACAATATTTTAAATAACGACTCTACGTGTCAAGTATCAATATTAACTATCCGCTTTCAATGAAAATGGAATAAAAAAAAAAGAAAGAAAGAAAAAAACATCAAAAAATAAAAACGATGATTTTTGAGACAATATTGTCAAGGTAAATGATAGATGTATTCAATAAATGTGTAGTAGTAATGAAGTTCTCTCCAATTCTCCTCGATCCATACAAATTTTCTGTATTGTAATCCTTAAATAGCAATAGAACTACGACAAAATATTATGTAATGCCATTATATTTCAACTATTCATGAAGATATATATATATATATATATATGGAAATAAATTCATACATGATGATGATGATGATGATGATGATGATGATGATGATGATGATGATGATGATGATGATGATGATGATGATGATGATGATGATGATGATGATGATGATGATGATGATGATGATGATGATGATGATGATGATGATGATGATGATGATGATGATGATGATGATGATGATGATGATGATGATGATGATGATGATGATGATGATGATGATGATGATGATGATGATGATGATGATGATGATGATGATGATGATGATGATGATGATGATGATGATGATGATGATGATGATGATGATGATGATGATGATGATGATGATGATGATGATGATGATGATGATGATGATGATGATGATGATGATGATGATGATGATGATGATGATGATGATGATGATGATGATGATGATGATGATGATGATGATGATGATGATGATGATGATGATGATGATGATGATGATGATGATGATGATGATGATGATGATGATGATGATGATGATGATGATGATGATGATGATGATGATGATGATGATGATGATGATGATGATGATGATGATGATGATGATGATGATGATGATGATGATGATGATGATGATGATGATGATGATGATGATGATGATGATGATGATGATGATGATGATGATGATGATGATGATGATGATGATGATGATGATGATGATGATGATGATGATGATGATGATGATGATGATGATGATGATGATGATGATGATGATGATGATGATGATGATGATGATGATGATGATGATGATGATGATGATGATGATGATGATGATGATGATGATAGGCAATACGATTAAATGGGAGTCTTTGGTTAAGATAAAATTTTAGTTTATTTTTCTAGTAATAACTAGCCACGTGTATTGGAATATTTTAAGTTAGGATAATAATTATAGAAGCGTATGAAAATGTAAAATTATAGAAATGAAGATGAACGAAGAAAAAGATGGGCTTACTGATATTATTAGCTACTGATACAAAATTAGCTAACTAACTTATGGAATATTAGTTATACATTTATTTATGAATGTGCCTTCAATGCAAAAACATTTCGACAAAGCATATTTAAAATAGTCAATGAACATTGTTAGTTATTTACATAAAAATTGTAATAATAAAATAATGCGAAAACATAAATTACATTGAATTCGTCTTTCCAAAGGTTTTTTTTTTATGTTTTTCTTTTTTTTCTCTCTTTTTTTTTTAAAGCAATTATTAAATATCTCGTCGATATATAAATATTTTTTTAGAGTTATAGAAAGTCATTAAACAGCTAATAATGTTCATTTAATCTTATTTACTACAAGCTTTTATGCATTTTTTACAATTTTTCCCAGTTACATTGGAAAATATATTATATTCATTTATATTCATAACTTTTTTGTATATTATATTCTAAATTGACGAGCTTTTAATTCCTACAATTTCTCATAAAGTTTTAAACATTATCGATTGATTTCATATTGCAAAACGACTAATATTATTCAGTTCACACATTTATGAATATTATCATAAACTACAATTAAATTAATTTACTCATATACTTATATAGGATGTAGCCTGAAATAACTAATATTAAAAATTTTCCTAAAATTCGTCATATTGAAAGAGCTTTTATCAAATTTTTTTAATTATATAGTAATAGCCTTTCTTTTGTTTTTATTTGTATAAAAAAAATTGACATCGGTTCGGATTAGATAGGAACAATGAAATTCATATATCTTTGGTTGCTTTAACAATGTCGATGTAAATGAAGTTAAGAGATGGACAACTTATTTCGAATAATATAAAATTTGATTAGCAAACGATATCTCATTACTACATTTTACATGTTAATACAAACTAATTTAAAAGTGATTGAAAATTATAAATAATATTCCTTCAAATTATGTATTTTGTAAGCTTTAATTTTGCATATATATATATATATATATATATATATATATATATATATATGTATGTATCTTAAATTTCCAAGGATTAATATTTGAGAAATAATATTACAGTTTGATTAATAGAAATACTGAGTATTTAAAAATGTTATTTAATATCATCACATGGAAAAGTGGGGAATTGAAGAAAAGAGTATAGGAAAATAAGGTTTTGTGGGTGAATTTGCAAGGCCTGATGAATCTTCAATGACATTGTCGTAAGAATACCGATAGAAGCTAGTAAGTACACTCGTACCTCTATTCTTCTCTGATTTTTGTTTATAAAATAAGTTATTCAAAAGAACGTAAAAGATATTTTGAATTGTCTACTAGTGCAATTGCATGGTATAAAATATGAAATATGATTTTGCGTCTGGAATATTGCTTCGAGTGCCGATCTTGTCTCTCTGTCTTGAATGTTCCATCAGTCTTTTTAAGCTCCTTCCGACATATTTTCGAAATTCATTCGTACACCAATTTTCCAGCGGCAAATTATTATAATTCAAGAAAATTCGCCTATTTTATCACGATAAAATTCCCGTTATGAAATCTTATTCAATAGTATTATTATTAGGTTCTGCTTTTTTTTTTTTTTTTTTGATATCTCTAATCGAGGCTTACGAAGATAAGTCAGTAGTTTCTAAATATTACTCAAACCGTTAAGGTTGAAAGAAACGTTGATAATAAACCAATGAGTTTTCTCAAGCCAAATTGTATAAAACAAGCCATTTCACAATGAGATATTTCTCGCGTAAAGTTCTAACATCTTTTTGGTTAAAAAGCTCTTGGTGCGGCGGCAGTGATAATAAATATAGAGAAGAAAAGTAGCGAGGCGTGGAGGAAAGTTGTTTGGAACTGTTGAGGAAACGCGTGGTCACGATGGCTCCATCAACATGTAGCGAAGCAAGAAGCCAAAACTTAGCCTCCGTATGACTCTCCGTCCGAATCTCCATGCAAATTAGCTTCGGTGTTTCTTAATCATTTGGCAATGTGTAGGTGTGCAAAAGGGCATAGTTTTGTAATAGCAACGAATTGTTTATTAATAAAATGTCGGCTTTTTGGGAGGATGAGGTGGGGGTCTGGAGGGGACGTTTGGAAGGGCGAAATTCACCTTTATTAACAGAATTCAACGATGACTTTGTGATGTTTTTGCGTTGTTTAATGAATCTCGTTGATACTTATTTTCTAAATTAATCATTTATTATGCTAAAAGTTTGACTTTCGTCTAGGATTTTGTAGGTTAAAATTATGCAAAAGTATTTCAAGAAGCGAGGCTGGTATGTTGTAAGTTTTCATATCTCAACTTGTCTTTTATAACGTCCCGATATGATTTTCTTATTATTATTCTTCGATAAAATTGATTTTCATGCCTACACAAAGCGTTTTTTCTTCTCAATTATAACGGGACATTTATAATTTAAAATACATTCTACTTGCTCACTAGTTTAAAACGATAATATCAAGTATGAAGTCGATACATCGATACCATAAATATTGAAAAAGCCAAAATTGTTTATTCATAATTTGATTTTACAATACAATCGTCCCATCGTTTAATTAAACGAATTAAGTTATCCAACTAATTTAATGGGCAATTAAAATTTTATGAACCCTAAGAAAGCGAGGCACTTTATTTATTGGATAAAGTAATTGTAATTTTCAACAGCCTCAATTTGGCACTGAACTTTCTGGTTCTAACCGTAAAGTTTTTTAATTTTTTTTTTGTAAATTTTTTCATCTTGCGGATAGTATGAGCTTTTTAAAAATTGTCCCGACGTTGACACTATCGTTGTTATTTGACGATAATTCATTTCCATTTACCGAGATTTTCAAATTCGAGAATAAAATGTTACGTCGACGAAAGTTGAAGTAAGATGGATAAGAAGAGAATAAGTCGAATTGAAGTACATGCAATTTTGCTGATGAATTGCTATTTTCTTGATGAAATAGCGTCGTGCATCGTATCTTCTCACTTCCTCCCTTAGATCATTCATTAACTATTAACTATTAGCACTTTTAAAAAGACGATCGGATGAATTTTTGGAATACTTTGAGATGCGGTGTAATCACCTGTTCAGTCGACAGAGTGACGCTCGCTTTATTGTGGTTCCTTCCTCTAAGTTAGTCCTTTGATAGCTACGTCCAGTCTGTTTTGAATGATTGATCAAACTTTCGATTGCAATACAAAAAGTCTTAGAAAGTGGAAATTGAATGTCGCAGAACCGTCTCTCAAATATCTCATTATTTTTAATTATGGGTTAACAATCGGCAGTTCGGGTTCATTTTCACGCTAAACTTTTTCGCGTGGCAAGATATTCTTTTATTTACTTATTCGCTTACAATTACAAATAACTTCCAAGATTAACATTATCTCCCACTCGCTGTTGTTATTAGCACGATAATAATATTATTAGTAATATTTGTCTATAATGAATTGTCTTAGTTATTTATTTGGCGGCATATTAAGAATATTGTAAAAAGTATAGTATAAAATATATCCTAACCGAAGCCGAAGAAAGATAAAAAGGTTCTTTTCTCTCATAATAAAACAGTTATCTCTTATCTTGGGATCTAAAAAATTGACTTATATGTGCTGTTTTACAAACTAATTTTATTCTTTTATTTAGTATGTATTTGAAGAGTATCGTGATTACTTGAACTATTGTAAGAAACGATCTTCTTAGCGATAGAGCATAATTATTATAAATGAAGCACGCAAAGCACATAATAAAAGCTCTTATGTACTCTCTCGTGTCGTTAAAACTATTGTAAAAAAATACGTATGATCCAAAAAAGTTTTATACCTAAACAAACATTACGAGTACGTATTTATGTAAATAATATTTTTATTAACCTGTGTTGCCATACAATAGGACTTACGCGAATTCCATCTCTTTTACAGGCTCGACCAGCCGGTGACCAATTCAACTTCCGGCATGGACGGCAAAAAGGTAATTAAAATAAATTAAACATTTGATATTAAAATTTTTATTAAAGTTTATACCATAATTTTTGGTATAATAATGAGCAATATCGAAGAGATGCATTGCCAGACTTAACAACTTTATCATTAGTATATTTAGCAACGAGTTAGTATTCATGTTTTAGTATCTGTGCGTACAATATTTTTTAGAAAAGAATACGTTATTTCATAAATTTCTAAACTGTAGAGTTTATATTTCTGTGTCAACATCTTTCCTTCGTTAATCCTTTCATTTTATTATTAATTTTCTCCTCATTTAATTTTTAAGTATCGTGTTTCTAAAACGCAAAAATAAAATACCATACAACATGCGTGTCGCGCAAAATGAATATTCAATATAATAAGTAATCAATCTCTAATTACCCTCTACGTAATACATTCGTTATACAATGTTAAATGCATATTCTTCATTCGCGAGAGGCAATATCTAAACGGCTAAGACTCCTTTTAGAGAAAATTATTTAATAGAGCTTGAAAAAAAGCATAAGGCAGTGAGAAATATGTATATGAAAGGAAAAGGACGCACCTCCACGTGAATAATAATTATAACACGTGTATGTAGATTTAAATTATCACGATGGCGGATTTCTAAACAAATATTTAAATTAGACCGTCAAAGTAAATTGGGATATTTTTTAAGCTTAAGTTATCCTCGCACGTTTCAACGTAACCACTTCAAGGCATTTACAATCATATCAAAATACCCATGGATTCGCTGTCTCCCTTAATTGCAATCGACCTCTCGTTAATTTAATAATATTCATAAATATAATTCATAAATTTTCTTAATCTAGCATATCACCAGCATTGACTTGCAATTAGAAGATTCGATCGAAAGAGAGAGGAAATAGGGAATGAATAGATAGGCCGTTGGACGGGATACTTTACTTGTCCAGACTTTATATTTCTTCGTTAGTGTCGATTTTAGTACGTATCACTGTCCTTATTTGTTTGACCTCGTCATCAATTTTCTCCGCCCCGTCGCCAAAGCAAACGTTTTCCCGCATTAAAATACGTCTTGCCCTAGTGGGATAATATACCAGGACGACGAGATTCTTCGGCCATAATGTTACCGAATATCAAAGACCAAATGGTTTGACGAGCGTCGATGTGTGTGCGGCTGATTATACGAGGACACGATAATTCGGGCACATGTCTCTCTTTGCCTTATATTGAAATGGAGTGAGCAAAGTATGCGCATACGCTTAGTTTGAATAGCGGAGCCATGGATCCGGATGGGCTTGGCCCGAGTGTACTCCAAGTCTCTACAAGGCCAATTATGGATTCTCGCTCTACTTGTCGGGAAAGAGGAGTGAATACCGACTAAAATTTGGTTGCCGTGTGTGCGCGTGCGTGTATGACGAAGTCATTATCGAGATTCGCGCGTGGCTCGTGAATTACGTGTACATTGAGACGGCCACTTGCATTCCCATTTCTTTGTCCTCGATGGCAAGTTTTATGGGAGTTTTGTTGATGCAAATGTGCTTCAAGAATACCTTTGACGTAGAGTTTCCCGCTACCTTCATACTACGGCTTGTGCTTATGCTTCCAGCCCCCCTCCCCCAATTTTATGAAAACTTTCACGCGCTTGTAAAGAGCAAAGTTTCAAGGAGTCAGGAAGTCGCGCGTCGCTAACTATTGCTATAAGGATCATTAAATGGTCGCGAGCACCGACAATTCTTTTCCCAAACAATTGCTTACCACACGGATTTTCTCGTTTATCCTTATGAATCTCCTCTATGAACATTAAGTTGAATATCGAGGCGGGGAATAATTATATTTGATTTATCGTCCGACATATTAGCAAACGGATAATTCAGGGAAAATATCTAGAGAACTTTGCGGCTCGGATGCTTACCTTTAATTTCCCAATGGAAACGCTAAATTGTAGGTATCAGCGCTAAATGATACTACGCTCATATAACGAGTAAATTCTCTATTCGCTCGCGCATCAGTCGCTCGCTAGTACTTACCACTTAAATAAAGATAGGATCTCAGAAGCTTTGTACTATCGTCTCTCAAAAACTCGCCTAGATTATGTGTAAAGGTTGGTAATGCCGGCGGCAGGTTTTTATGTAAACGTCGGGCACTGGCAGAGATACTTTGTCACCGGGTCCCGAAGGCCGATCTTATAAGGCGCAAAATCTCGGGTTGCAGAGGCCGTCGCACATGAGCCGCCGTGGGCTTTTCCTCAATCATCGGGGAGCTTCGTACGCGAGACGGCAGACGGGGGAGAAAAAAGTCCAGAATGAGGAAGAAGAGATTGCGGGGAACTGGATGAGAAATGGGAAATTCGAGTCTCCTTATAATCCCATTGGCTCTGCTTTCTCTACACGCTACTCGTCCGCTGGTAGTAGACCCTTTCTCCCTATTTTCTCGGTGTACTCTTTATTTTGGCCCGCGTCGACGTCTCCTCGTCCCTTCCCACTCCCCCTTTATCATCATACAGTGGAAACATTCGCGTTTTTCGCGCCCAACCGACGACGCTCCTCGGCCTCGGAAAATTGAGTCGCATTTGCCATGCGCTACGCTCCTTTTGACTAAATCCAGCGTCGTCGAGTACACTAGCTGCGTAAACATTATGGATGAGAGAATTGCATAAATTCAACACGTATCGATCTATTACATGAACAAGGCGTGAAACAGGAAAATAATATTTTATCTCAGACAAAGTAGCGCGAATTTGTCACCGAGAAAACTAACGGGCGTCCATCGCGAAAACTGCAGGTTGCTAAATTAAGGTGGGCATATGGAACTACCCGAGGACGCAGGAGCGACACTAAATAATAACCCCATTACGCAATATATTCGTTATTACTTTTGTTGAAAAATCCTAGAAAATCACACTTTCGTAGGCGTATTATTTCGTGATATCTTTTATTAAAATAATCCATCGATCGTACAATCCCAACAATATATGCATTTCAATACGCGAAATAAGCCGATTTTCCCCCATGCCATACCAGGACTTGTAAATCAATTAAAACTATCTATATCCTAACTGCCGATGGTTAAATAAAAGCGCGGAATTTCAAAATCTATGGCTTTCCCGAGCATCGGCATCATCATTGGCTTTACCAAATGTCTGTCCATTTCTTTAATTGGTAAAAAACTTTTAACGCCTATTCCCATTCAAAGATTTATCTTATGGGGAACAATTCGACGCCGTTACAAAAGCCTCTCCAATGACTAAAGATTCCAAAAATTACTCCTATATCATTTCATAATATCGTAGTGATAAGCTCGTTGCTCCAGTAAAAGTAAGAATCCCAAGATTCGGGCCCCAATTGATTGATGAGATTGGGCCTGTATTCGCTCAGAAATGCTCTTCTCGCGGTCTTAAGCGGGGAGATGCGAGCCGAGGGCACTTTCTTTGTGTGTATTAGCTAGTATAGGGCGACCGAGCATCGTCAACCCAATTTTCTATATTAGTGTTCTCACCCCACAGCGGTTCTCCGCCTCTTCACCCCTGACTTTTGACATACGCGGCTCGGCGACTCTCGACTCCCAATGCCGCCTCGTCGCATCGGCCTCCATCCTTCTCCTCTCCAAGCGTCCGCGATTTTTAACTTTCCTCTTCGTAAATCTGAAAAGTGACTGAACGATGACTCTCAACCGAATGGTTTCACCCTGGCCCGAGAAGTGGTTCTCAAGCAGCCGAGCTCGGTTCGGCAAGATAATCCACGCATCATTTGAATACGTAGATCGATCATACCATCTTTCCTCACTTCGATACACATTTTTAATTAAAAAAAATCCGCGTACTTATACGGATGCTATCGCTATTCTCTCTCTTTCTTCTTTACTCCCCTTTCAATCTCACGGCATTATATTACATCTGCGAACACAAACGCAAATACGTACGAGCACGCACATGAAAATCAAACTTACCGGCATTCAATTTTGAATTTAAACATCCGTACATCGTGTCTACAACAGATAAGACATTTATCCGTTGTTATGCATAATAATATTTAACCTTCCTAACGTTGTGATTAGGATCTAATAAGTTGTCGACTACAGATATACAGATAAATGTCAGCAGCCACGGCAGATACGGATACACGAATATCGAATAAGAAAGATATTCGTATTAATATGCATTGCCTCCCCCTCCCCCCTCCCCCTCCCCCTCCCCTCCAACCCTCCCCTCCCCCTCCCCCGACTACCAAAGCCGCTAAAATAGTTTCCCCCGTTAGTACAACGATACTATCAGGAACTTCTTCATTTTGTCTATTTGTCTTCTTGGCTTTATGAAGCCAACTACGTCATGCATCCTAGTCCAGTGTCGACACCCTTGCTTTCGAAATAACTTTGTTAAATAATCGCGAATGGCAAATCTTCGATTAATCGGCTAATAAAAAATTTTCTTCACTCCCCACTACCCTATTCGACGTCCTGCGAATGACGTTTCGCATGCAAAATAATGATCCTTCATTGTGAGAGAGGGTCGATTTGATTTTACCGCACCGCTGCTAACCCTGTGTGTGCCTCTTTTTCTCGCGCCGACTTTTTTTGCGACAGCATTTGTATCGCCATCTTTATTTTACGACAACAGGCATTGTGGGCTGGGCCGCATTCAGCAACCCAGGTACTCCTCTTCCTTGTTATCAGCCCAGCCTCCTAGACCAACGCAATCACGTTCAGCGATATATACTGCGCCATTCTTCAAGTGTCCCGAGCATCCCGTGGCTGGACAACGGCGAACATTACTTCTTGTCAAGTTTATGGGGCAATCGGACATTCATCTCTGCATTATACTTCCATTAGAATAAAATAATACGTAATACGTTTGGGTTGCGCGTGCGATTCCAAATTTTTTTCACACATATTTTATGAAATATCGAAGAAGAAAAAAACAAACAGTGAATTACACTTTTGTATATTAATAACGTAATGATAATTCCGTTGTATATTACAGAGATTATTGGATTTCTTGAAAAGGATTTTCATTTCCTTGAAAGACTATGCATACATTGACAATAGTATTGTCGCAGATAACGTCGATGAGGATAGAAACGAATAATCAGCCGATAAAGCCTAACCAAGTATTATTAGAATATGACACTATTTACATTAGGAAATTTCAAATACATTGATTTAATATAACATTGCACATGAAATAACACGCGGGTCAACACATTGATGACAATGACTTGACAAAATAATAGTTTGACATTACGAGTGATATTTAAAATTTCTTTTGAAATGAAAATTTATACTAAAAACGATGAAGTAATAATAGAGTATTATGAAGCGCGCTTTAAGAAAATTTCTGGATGGCGAATAATTTTTATCACATTTTTGGCAAAAAGTATAATAAATTTTGAATGAATATTCTTAAAGAAAGTTTATCGGATGGAAAAGAAAACATTGGCGTAAAATAGAAATATAAAGAATCGAAAGAAAATTATGTAGAGTAGTGCTATGTGATATTTTGAGTAACAAATAAAAAGGAGAATGTCATTGTAGTAGTAATTAAGTAAATATTTATTTGTTAATAAATTAAGAATTAATTAAGAATTCTGGAATTTCTCCTAACTGACGATAATCGCAAAAGAAAGTTAACAAAACAAATACCTACATTTTCATAGACAAAAGTGTGCTTCTAACGATTTTAATATACCCGAGTTATTAAAAACAAAACACGATTAATTATTTTTACTACTATCGACTATTCATATTCGTAAATGTTGTTATAAACAACATGACATTTAGCACTGGAAAAATCTACTTCTAATCACAAATAGACATAGTTTGAATTGTATTTGTAATTAATAATGATTTAATAATGCTTATAAAACAAAAAGGTTAACAGGATAAGACTTACAGTCTTATATATAATTAATGATAAATTAAATATAATTAATGATGTTTAGAAAGAAACGTAATGGAATGACATTATAGGGATATACGATTCGCCATGGTTTTACCAAATGGTTGTTTCGTTCATTTTAATTTATATCGTAGGTAAATATCATCATTAAATTAATCCACTATAATAATAATGTATTAAGATGTCTATAGAGTTGATATTGATATGACGGTGATGTTTTTCCGATAATTATAACAATGAATAAATCCAAGCTTTCTTAAAAGATTCAAACACATCAAAAAGTAGATTAAAAAATCCTCAAAATTATCATCTCGAAAATTCAACGATTTAAATGTAATGTTTTTTTCTTTCTTTTTTTTCTTTTGTTTTTTCTTTTCTTTTTTTTTTTTTTTTAACCTAAACAGCATAGCTTGAATTACTTGGAGTTTAATTAAAACTATTCTTGTTACAATTATTAATATTCCAAAGACCAATGAGAATATTGAAAAGTAAAATATAATTTAATAGCGCGTTGAATGCGAAAATGAAAGATCCGACGCAAAAAGCATAATCAAATAATCGAAGCAATTACTCTTGAAACAAAATCCAACTACATTTTCTATATATATATATATATATATATATATATATATATATATGAAGAAAAAGCAGTAACGTTTATTAAGTTTGTTCTTCTAACAAATATTTCAGCTCAAGACTTACATATTTTATATTAAACAATAGTATAAAACTTTTAACTTAAGTACCATTCTTTTGTTTAGGAGGGATTTGTGTGCCACAATTTTCAATAGTTCATGATTAATAATGATTTCAACTTTATTCAGCACAATTAATTTAATATTCTCTAAATTCATTGATTTTGTCTATTTAATTAAAATTTTGTGCCCTGGTATTATACATTTCTAAAGTTAAGGAGACTTAAGAACTTTATGTGCTCCGATATAATAGTAACAACACAACGCAATAATTATATATAATAATACACAACAGAGAGATTTCTAACGTTAATTATCGATCCATCAAATACTATTATATCATTGTTGAAATTCAAAACTTTATTCTAATAGCGATATTGAGAAATATTCCCTTTGTACTATTCTTTGCGGTGTAAATTTTAGTAATCTAGAGAATACTGAAAGTCATGCTATTTCAGCCTCGACGTATATTATTAATTTTCAATTTCATCCAATTTTTATGCCATTGTAAGCAAGCATCGTTTCGCGCTAATTCATTATTCACTCGAGATTGAAAAGTTTAAAGAAAAGTAAAGCATGAGGAATAAAAGCGGAAAACATTTTTTTTTATTCTTAAATAGACCGGCACGGCTCGACAAACTGCATTGGCCTATTATTAAAGGTAGTTTTGCAACATATAAAGTAATTTCGGCTGTTATGATTGTACAAGAGTGAACAATCGTCAATCATGAGGAAAAAGCACACTGCGTGAAAGTCATTTGGCTCGACAATATTGCAAAATTGCGAAACAACTAGATGGAAATTCATTAACGCCAAACGATGACGAAAATGAAAATTCCCACGCGTTGTACGGAAATAGTAATCGAGTTTATAGCTCCGAGTACTCCGAGCTTTCGCGGCTTCGATTTCACGATGTTGCAAGTATATTCAATTCGCTATTACTGCCCGTGTTCACATTTATTCAATATTCTCTCGTTTCCCAGCCATATTATCATCTTATAATTTAATATTTAATTTAGTGTTCTCAAAATACTAAATATAATGACACCAAGCGGAATTACTCGAAACAGTCGCTTTCCACTTTAAATTATAACAAATACAACTAATTTTGATAATATGTGTCTCTGCACATTGTAATCGGACCTTAATATTTGCCATTGACTTTATTTTCTTATTATTAATGTTTTTCATCTGATTTTCAATTATTTCTTTATACGAAACGTAAGATATTTCAATAGTCTAGAAACTTTAATCGTGATTAAATCTTATTTCTACGAGCACGTACTGACGTAGCGGTACTAACAACAACAATAACAACGATTACAACTGCGACAACAATCACGACGACAACCACGACAATTGTTGTTTATAATTATTTATCCCATTCGCGAGCTTGCAGTAAGACGACTCAATTTGCACAACTGAATTATTAGAAATTAAATGTCAATAAGTACAGAAGCGGAAATCAAGAATTTGCGTAATATAAAAATTATGATTTAACGGAACTGATCATCATAGTTTCGATCTTCATTTAAGTATTTACTAGGATATACAATTTACCTAACGAAAGAACGTTTCGAATATTTGCCATTGCGTCATTCTCTCATAAATAACACATACGCCGCGCAGGCCCACGCATACGCGCCCTCTTTCTCTTTTCACGGGCTTCGCACTATCTGGCCTAAATCAGTAGAAAAGTCTTTCCACGTAAGAATGGTGAGTTAATAGCGAATATGAGGTCAATCTCAACAATTGGGAATTACCAGCTAATGCAATTTCAAAGCTGTGCGATGACCTGAGATTGCGACCCGAGCAGTCAGCGCGAATCGCGGTATGCGAAATTGGCTTAACACTTCTGGCAACCTCAACCACTTCCGATCTCCTCCCAGTCAGTGGATTATATTCACGTTCGCCCATGCCTGATCCTCCCCCTACCCCTACCCCTCCCCTTCCCTCCCCACCCACCCACTCTCCCAACCCGAGATGACACTGTAACCCGTATTTGGTTAATACGAGAGGATTGATTCTTGCGGGAACGACGTATGCTACTCATTTGTGTCCGAGCATCAACCAGGCAAGTTTCTGTGACCTTGAATATCTTGGCGAGGAATGAGGTAGTCCGTGAGTTGGGAGGAGTTCACATTACTTCTAATAATTTCTAATTGGCAAAAATTGTTTTGTAATGGATGAGCGTATCGGTAGATTTAATTCTTGCGTGACACTTTAATCGAAAGTGAAAGTGTTATGAAAGTCGGGCAAAGTAGGAAAGTTTGAGCAATGAGAAATAGAGCTCGAAAGAGACGAAGTATGTAAATATTTGATGGCATAACTCGAATCGGAAATGGTAATTAAGCATTTTTTATAAAAGCGCACTTGAGAATTCGGTCATTGCTTCGAGTCTGTGCCATACGCATCCAATCGCCAATTGTTTGTGAGACTGAGAGAGTCGTCTAATGAGCAATTTAAAGTGAGAATGCGTAGAGTGCGACGTATTTCATCGTGCTCGAGTGAATCTGTAGAATACGTAGTGAGGAGGAGGTAAGGAGGGATGGGAAGCGGAGACTATAAAAATAGTGTACCACAAGTAGGGATTTGGCCCGGCAGGCACTATAAGAGGATATAAAATGCCACGACGACTGTTGTCGAACTATGAAGGATCTTGTATAATTGGGCAAGGAATAGAATCTTGTGTTCTCTCTCGCGGAAGAGGCTCGTGAATTCATTTATCCGTGTGCGCTGTGTGCAAGGAGATGTGTGCATGGAAAGCGATGAGCCATACTTACCTCGAACGTTCTGTCCTCCTGCCACGTTACAATAACAGCTCCCTTGATAACAAGTTTGCCCATTGTTATTCTAATTGTTCTCGAGTGATTTTCCTCGAAATTATCTCTTGGTCGTTTTTCCCAAACACACCTTCCGCGAGGAATTTCAGCTTTCGGTCTTTGGATCTCTACAAATCGTGAAACGTCAGTCAGGCGGAAGCCTGGTTTCAATCCCCATCGATCCTATTAATCAAGTAAGAAGACGTAGATGCGCTTGGCGCTGAAAAGCAAAGGAAATATCTTCGTCAGTAATTTAAAGTGGATCGGAATTATCGAGTTTAATTGCATTTTAAACGCTGAGAGGCAACATTGTGTTATTGTCGCTGTGCACTGTGGCGCCGGTGGCTTGAAATTATCCCTTTGAATCCCTTTGCCCGTTTATCGCTCTTGTCCTTCTTTTGCAATACTTCATTAATGCCTTGATTAAATATTGTTTTATCGCAATGTTATTTTAATCGGCACTAATCAAGCATTTATTTATACGGGATTATTTTTTCCTACTACTTTGTACAGGCAATTATGGATAATCGAGGGAAATTTTATCATAATTCGACAGCGTTAAATTATATGCATACTCACTTGTAAAATACACGGAAATCCTAGACGAGAGTTTATTAATGTTGGCAACGAAATTCCGTATATTTGCCGTGCACAATTAAATTTTTTTACATGGAGATAAGGGCATAATCGTCACAGCTAATGATTTTATTTTAACCCACTTTCTTTCACGTGCGTGAAAGAGGACATTAGCGCATGTCATTTAGCACACAATACAGAAAATTATAATGGCCCTCTTGTTTCCGGTCAATTATTTCCGTATAATACTACTGTTTCTGCAAAACTTCGTCGACCAGGGGGAAATCCATAATCCTAAGGGCGAGCCTGAATTTATTCGAACAATACACGTCGACGAAATTAATTCAATTTATCAGTCACTTACCCCCCCCCCCCCACGCACACACGCCCCATTTAACATACATTCGTATGTTTACAAGCAAATTATGCCCTAATATCTACAAACCGAATGATATTTTTTTCCGAAGGTAACAGTTACGAGAGCATTAAAGCTCAATGCCATCCCTAACGAACAATCGCGTTTCCACATTTTAAATACTCCGATTTAACGCGCGATAAAAAGAAAAATAAAAGGTTTGTTTGCAACGTGTATAAGCTCCCCCCCCCCCTCCATTCTTGGCTCAGTGTTTGCGCGTCTGCGTAATTCGCAACAACGCCTCTCCACGAGCGCAATGGCCACGGGGCAAACTCTTATAAGTTGAGGAGAGGAAGAGAGGCCAACAATCTCGCCAAGTGCATGGTGTTGCTACGCGAAAGCAAGTCATCGGCACGTACGGCGATCGTTCACCGGATCGGTAAACAGCGGAGAAACTGCAGGGGCGGCATCGCCGAGAGGATCGTCGTACTTGTCGCGTGACTACTCTCGTTTAGCGTGCGTCTTGGTTATTCTCCCAGATTACTCATGTGTATATTTGCGTAATTTATCGGCTTTGCCTACATAGTAGGCGCTATGCGAATTATATACATACATACATACATACATACATACATGCATACATACATACATATATACATATATATATATATATATATATATATTTATATATTGGCTTATAGATTGGGGTTTTGAACGACAGATTATTATAATTAATAGATAAATGGCCGATGAATGAGTTCATTTGTTAATTTTAAATTTAGTGAATAAATGTATTTCAATTTGAGATAGATTGAGACAATAGAGTGAACGGCAGAATGGGAGCTTTGTGGAATCGAAGTTGGCCGAGGGGCGGGGGGACGAGGAGGGAAGATCGAAGGATGATGAGCGAAAGAGAGTGAAAATAAAATTGCAAATGGGCATCATTTTTATTAAATTGCAATTCATATTTATATTTCTATTTATCATAATGCACTCTTGTCTCTGATTGAGTCATTGTCAATTTAAACAAGAAATTGGTCGCTAATCTATCATATTAATAACATGATAAATTTAAGGCTTTAATGATGATCGAATCGTTACGGTTTTACATTTTTCATTTAATGCATTGTTTAATATAAAATCTATATTATACAAAATTATTTCAGTCAATTTTAATTATTACGATGAAAAGATATTCTGCCTGATATTAATTTCACAACCTTCGGTTTTTAAGATTATAAAACGATGATATTTACATTGATATTATATGGTAATTATTAGTATAGCAAAAGTATATGGAGTTTTACTTTCAAGAATTAATATTAAAATTATCATTAATTGCAAGCAATTATTACATAAGCATATTTATCTGACAAAAGTTAACTATTTACTTTTCTTTTTATGTAAATCAAGTTTTTCCAGAATTTGGTATAGAAAAATAATACGATTTTCTGTAAAAATCAATCGACTTTCTATGCATAACGAACATTCATGTGACGTTTATCGTCCCATTAATTCATTTGATTGGAATAAAAATCAAATAAATAGTGGAAATTATTTTTAAAAACCCGTTCATATCATGAAATGGATGCTCTGTGTGCGTATGCGAGTGAATATTGGAATTGTGAATTAAAAAAACCTAATTAATTAAACACATTTAACTTTTGCTTACGACATCAAGAATTCACTAATCATTCCATAAAATTTCACGTAATCCTCTTTAAAATGGTTAATTTATTGTGCATGTAGATATGTATGTATGTGTGTAAAAAATTAAAAATTCAGATACATTAAATATTTCAGAATTATTAAAAAGTTGTTCACTCGTCATTCCACTTTGGCTTGTATTTTATTTATTGTAATGTTTATCTAAGTTTCATTATTTGAATTCCAGTCTCGATTACCAAATAAATTTTAATAAATTATTCGTCTTGTTACGTAACGTAATTCTAAAAGCTGCTTTTATCACAATCAAAGAATCTCAATGCCAAAATATTTAATACTCGCAAAATTTATAATACTTTATTTAATTTGAATTAATACCTAGTTGACATTTTATAAATAAAGTGTCGAAAACAAAGAATTATATTTAATTCCACTATATAAAATTGAAGCAACTTGTTATTTATTATTTTAAAATAAATATTTTACGAATCGTATAATTTTAAATTAATTAAAACAACAATGAAACTATTGTTCCCTCTCATTTAAATTTAAATAATTTTTTTTAACTCGACGACTTTAGAATACTATCTTTTATAAACATTGTTCGAAATATAATAATAGCACAAACGAATACAAACGAAGTATTAGAATTTACTATTTAATTGATAATTAAGCAATTCCGAGTATTGAATTATTTCCAATATTATTATATTGTCAAATATTAGTAACGTTAGTTGCAAATTTTTAGTCATCAAGAGCCAATCTTAATACTTAATTTTAAACTGTAATGACTATATTTTTTTCTACCTCAAGCTTATTATCTAACAAACATAAAAAACTCCTCATAACTTTCTCATACTTATTAATCATTTTATTTTAAACCTTCTATTGTAATAGAATTTTTTGATAAGACGTCGAATCGTTTTGACTGCTTTTAATAAACAATTTTTAAATCTAAAAATAAGTTATCTGTAATCTGTAATAATACACCTATAAGAATGAAGCAAATTATAAATTTGAAAGTGCGGCGAATGACTCGTCTGTTTTGGCAAATCAAAAAACATTAGACACTATTGCTCGGACGCTTCATTAAAGCGAATTGCAAAGTTCATATGTTTTAGAAATTTAAAAAACATTTTTATTCTGCCGAAACATCATGGGCATACATACCACATTATTGCCAATGATTTTCTCTATCGTGACGTTAAAAAATTCACGTCTGGCAATTGAATAAATATAACGATATTCAAATCTGTTGACTCTAGTTTGGCGTAGGTAAGTAACTTTCTAATCTTCGAATGCAATAGATGTAATTGATAAGAAACTAAGCAAGTAGTTGGTAATCCTTTTACAGTTGAAGCAATTCATAAAGCCACGCACTACGTGTGGCATTGAGCATTGTATCGTAATCCAACGATTGCTTTGTCCCTTCTCGTACAAAACATGCTGGATCGCGTTCTAAGCAAAGAAATATTGGCAATCCGATCCTACGAGCTTTACGCCCAAGTGAAATAACAATGATTTACGCTCGACGAGGTGGCGAGGAAACGCACGTAGGATAATGTCAGAGGCCGTCGGCGGAACGGCTTTTCAGGTCGTACGGGGCAAAAAGACCATTAAGGGCGGCCCCGAGGCCCGCCCATTGATATTCCGAACAATGGCTGGTGCTCAGCCATTGGGTCCAGCCCGGGCATAATGAGGGAAGTCGTGGCAAGGAGGCAGGACGCGATATCACGAGCCAGGACAGCGAATCTTGAAATGCGCTCTTCGCGCTCATTTGCGTCAATTAAATGCGGACTTCATTATTCAAAACTCGAACCAAAGTGAAATTTGTTATCTTAAGTAACGAGTGGCACGCGCCATAGCCTCAGCCTCTCTCTCTCTCTCTCTCTCTCTCTCTCTCTCTCTCTCTCTCGCACTTTGCAAAATCTAAAGAGCGCGTCAGACTATAATTAGTCGTTGAATAGTAATTGATGGAAGCCCCTCTTATTCCACGGAGTTTTCAGCCCTACTTCCCTCATTTTGTATTTTTTCTTCTTATTTTCACGAAATAATAATTAACAATTGAGGAACTGCGAATCGTGTGCTTTTGTTGCCTAAATTTATTAAATGAAAGCAATCGAAAAGTCTCTAATAATACTTGAGAAAGATCAATGATACATTCTGTAAATATACTTACTCGTCTAATCATAATCCACTGGGTTGACATAACAAAAAAATCAATGGTTTTGTAATATGGAGTAAAAAGTTTTTTATGTAAATACTGATTTAGACACTTGTGATATGTGAGATCGATGCGAGAACAATGATTGGAATACAATGCACAATTTCTTTAAACTGAAAAAGTTTTTTTTTTTGTAACCGAGTAGTTTCGTTTAATGTTTAATGCCATATGCCGCAATTTCACGAGTTTTTTTTTTTATCTTTTTTCTTTTTTAGTAAACGTTCTATACAATATGTATATACTTTAAGTAATAATAAAAAAAAAAGAAAAAGTAAAAAATAGCTTATTACTCCGTCAAAGTCAATCAACGACAATGCGAACAAACTGAAATAAACAACAAAATGCATGGTAAATGTAAATAATTATAACGACGCAATTTAGATTAGTGCAATTTGATGAATAGGAAAAAACGGAAACGATAGGAATACATTAATCCCAAATAGATAAGAGAAAAATCGCAGTGAAGTAATAAACGGTAGCATTAATGTTAGTAACATTATTCAAAGTCATTAATAAATTTGTATCAGCAAATAAATCATTGACGCTCCTATCATTTTTAGTTGAAAAAGCTTTAAATTACTTTGAGCTCATCGTACGAGTACTTGAGAAAGTAACTTAATTTAAAAAACGCACTTGTCGTCGCAACAACTTGTCTTCTCCTCCTCCTCCTCCTCCTCCTCCTCCAATAAATTTAAAAATCGTTCCAAAGCCTAAGAGGCGCGTTGAGACTGTCATTATTTTAATCCTCTGAAACCGAGATAAATAAATGCTCGTCTTTAATTGCCGCTCAAGCCCCATAAGCTCGAACAGCTACGATCGCAAGCCAGTGGTTCTCCATAATCGAGTGCGCGTTGATCCGTAAAAATCTGAATCGCGAAAAAGGGTCTTGGGTTGGTCGCGAGTGTGACGCGAACCATCGGTGATCGCGTGCCGCCCCGGGAAATTACGAGCACTACCCACTCGCCGCGAAGGTCCGTTGACCCTCTTCCGGCTCGGCGAACGTCCTTGCCGCCGGTAATTTCATTAGTCGACCTCCCCGACCGCGAGCTTCTCACTCCCCTCTTAACCGCTACGCGCCACTCCAATTACAGAGGCGATTCAGCGACGTTTCATCTCCCTGTCGCGGGATTAGCGCAGTGCATCGTGAAAGAGGGGCAGGAGGATGACGATGAGGAGGATGAGGAGGATGAGGATGAGGAGGAGGAGGAGGAGGAGGAGGAGGAGGAGGAGGCGGAGGTCGATGGCCGACGCGTGGGAGGTGTGCATCGGGAAATTTTAATCGCTCGGGGGATTTTACAGTCGAAAGTTCATCTTAGACTGGTCGAGGCTTATGGCGATGAGCTGCTTCTCTTCGGATCAGTTCGCAGCTGCGCACAAATGCGTTGGTCGCAGTACGTGACGATAGTACGTCGATGTTACACTCACTCAATAAAGTATTTCGCATGCATTGGCTCTTGTTTCCCCTTTAATTTATTGCCTTTCAGAGTGGTCACTCATTCGTTATTTCGTTTTCGTTTGCGACCTTTCACGCAGGACAGAAGCTTTTTTCCGTACGCTTCGTGTTGTGCATTGACCGACTAGAGCAGAGAGTTCTATTCGAGAGTGTGAATTTTTCGTATATATGTAATAAACCCGTTTTCTCCAAGATGAAATATGGTGTACTATTTTTCGTGGAAATTTTTAGTTAAATGTATAATATTCGTTTGGATTATAAAATGGATAATAGCACAAGCGAATCATTATTAATATTAATTTCGCTGCTGATTACATTATCGCCATGGTTTAAATTAATTCACTATTAATTTTACATGCTGATATTATATTTACAATTTAAATTGTAAATATAAAGTAATTTAGTATAAGTAATTTATACAGTATTGTAGTATTTATATTCGCGCAAATAATCTCTCCCCTTTTGCAATGTTATGTTTTCATTTTTCTTAACTAATGAAATGTTAGTATTAATAGAAAGAAGATATTAGTCATTTCTAAATACCAAGCATTTTATTTTCCTCAAATGAGCATAAAAATAATAAGGCTTGGACATGAATAATGTAAAAGTAATGTTAATCACTCCTGTAGCATTTATAAATGTTATCAATCGACCGAAAACTGCAAAAATATTAAATAATTTATTTAATTTATCGGACATTCTTAAATCGTATATGTTCAAGCAATTTTTCACACGAGAATATAAAATCTAGTATAATTTGATTTTTCGAATCGAAATTCTTCTTCCTTTACCTCTTCTATCTTCTTCTTCTTTTTTTTTTTCTTTTTTTTTTTTTTTTTTAATCAAAAGCTTCGGACGCATAGACTATGATTAGCATTTCTTAAAGCTTTCGATGCAAAATATTTCTTGCTTTCAATTAATTCATAATTATTTTGCAGTTATAATTATTTTGCAGAATGCCTCGCTTATAAAACAAATTACATTTAAGATTACAGCTCGGACGTTTATGTATATCGTGTTTATATATTAGTTTATTATTAATGAAGATTAGTTAAACATTGGACTGTTCAAAAATTTTCTGAGCCGTTATAAGACGCAAAGTACTAAAGAGAATTAAAAATGTACGCTCGACATTCGCTTCAGCTATGAAAAAACTGCATAATTTTGAAAAAATAAACCAAAAAAAAACAAAACAAAAGCGTTCGTTATGATTAATTTCAAGCAATAATGTAATGATAAAATCACAGTTTGTGCGCTAAAACTGTTATAATATCGATGCCAAAGTCATTAATAGAATCTTATCACTTTCATGATACAAAAGTCGGCTTGGAGTTGCATCGATATCCACTGACGTGTGAAGAAGCTCGGGGAATTAGACGAAATTGCGCGCTCATTGATAATTCGCGTTGCTGGAAGAAAAATTGGGAGCTCGCCGTATGCGTCCGCATAGCCATTATATTCTATCCTTCTCGGACAGTGATTAATGAACGGAGGAGCGCAAGATCTTCTCGCCGCCTCTCTATCGTCGGCCGCCAAAGCTCAGAATGATAAACGAATGCGCTCGATCTGATGCCCGGAGGTTCGGTTTTCCGATTGATTCCATCCATCGTGTTATCCTCGTTTTGCTCGCTCATCTCCATCTACGCGTCGCCTTTGTCCAGCCCATCTGCAACGATCTAATTAAGCGTATCGGTTGCGTTAGACATCGGCCGACCTTATCGGGGTGAACTCTCGACGAGTCTATCGAGAATAAGAGTAGATTACTGCACGAATAGCCTGAATATTTAGACTGGAAAATACAGATGGTGATTTATAATTTAGAATTTTCTTTCCGAGTTTTCACATTGCTTTGCTGTATATGGTTATAAAGCAGTCGGCGCTGCGTCGAACCATTTCTATTTCAAAGATCTTTGGACTTTGATAATATGTACAAATAAAAAAGAACGAGAAGAAAATAAGAGAGTACGAGATAGTGAGAGAGGCAGAGATGGTTCCGGGGGGCGGGGGGGGATTAAAATTAAGAAAAATCATTCTCATTATAAGAATTAGCGAAGGTACGGCGCAAATAGGGTAAGCAATGCTAACAACATTAATGCATTAAGAAAGTAAAAGGAATGTCATGTTAAAGTAAAGATAAAAGACGAGCGTACATTTAGCATTAAATTTATATTAATATTTTAGAAGTATAAATAGTTTATAAAGCGAAATGTGACATTGTAATATTAGTCGTAGATAATATTTTGGATGCATTAGTGACGCTTCACATTGAGGAGTAATTTCTTTGAAAATGTTTGCTGAATTTAACGTTGTGTTGAAATAATATTAAAATTAATGTAAAATAATTACTTATTTGAGTTTTAAAGTTTTAATTTAATATGTTTCTTAAACTAATAATATATTAAAATATCTTAAGACAAAAAAATAGCGGAAGCAATGTAAATTAGAATATAAAACCAAATATCAAATAAAAAGAATGTTTTTGTTATTGTAATGGATAGACCTTAATTCATTTCGTTTTTTTTTTTTTTTTTTTTTGTTCTTAAGTCTAATTCAGATCAGCTTCAATTTTAATTCCGAATTATTTAATTTGAATATTTTGCATAGATTTAACGTACTCTTGAATAATTATCATAAAAATGGATAATTATATTTAAAACGATCGAATAAATTACGCTGTTATATAAAATAATCAAATTATTTTTTTTAATATTACGAGTTATTAATATAATAATAAATGTTTATAGCAAATTCGAGGATTTTGCCGTTTTATCCACTCCTTTCGATCTACATTACTGTAATATATTTATTTTTAGTTTTAAGATTTTTTCACACTTTTTAGTCTAAGACCATAGAATTTTAATCTTGTCATCGTAATTGTTTTACCAACCCTCGAGAAAGTAATCATCCTACATTGATCCAGAACGCTGAAATTTTTTTTTCATACTCTTTATCCGATCAGTAATTCAACTAATCCGAAGTTAATCCCTTTTATTTTATGTTTTATTTTTTTTTTTTTTTAATATTTCATTCCTGGCAGAAAATCGAAAAATAAATTATTTATCTTTTCCAGACAAAATCTTGTTTATTTGTGTAAGATCATGATTTTCTGTAGTAGGTTAGAGTTTTTATTTGGAGTGTAATAGGTAATAAAGTTATAGCCAAGGGATTAGATATAGCAAATTGCTTCTGTTATGAAGGGATCTCAATGATTTGTTAGAAAATATTTAAGTAGAGAATATCTCATCACAAAGCGGTATTAAATTCAGTAAAAATGAAAATCCTACGTGTACTATTAAATTTTACAGAAAAGTACGTGTTTTTTTCTTTTCTTCTTCTTTTTTTTTTTTTTTCCTGGACATTGTTCAGGATTTCATTTAATTTTATTACCGCGAATATGGTAGTCATAAATAAAGCAATTTTGCTGCGAGTCATGAACTTATGATCGTGAATACGCTTCGACGTTTAATATCTTTTATGGAAATTCAGAGTATAATAATTAAAAGGTACAAAGTATCAAATCGTTCATAGAAATTTGCTATACAACATATTTTATATGTATTTCAAAGGCGATTGTTTTCTGTTTTTCTTTCGCCAGAACAAAGGGGATAAGAAGTATTATCGCGAACCAACGATTGGCGAAAGCGAACTTGTAAATTTCAAATAATTTCCATCGATTAAATTTTAAAAGAATTATGAAAAATTCACGAGACATTATTGGAAGAAAGTTTTGCATTTGTGATGTAATCTTTCGTAATGCATAATGATTGTAATTTTTATCAGAATGAACCGACAGCGATATTTCATAAAACTAATTAAACTGCTTTATGTATATATTATTATAATCATTATTCCAAACTAGTTTTAACACTCTATAAGATATATTTATTATTAACGAGTTATTATAATTACATATTATTTATATATTATTCGCACTCGCATGCACGCACGCACGCACATACGCGCTGGCACGACGTGCTTTTTCATTAAAATAATGAAAATTTATTCAAGAAATTTAATAAGTCCCCCATTTAACATTTGAATTTAATTATTGAATTTATGATTGAAAAGAAAATAGAATGTAGATAAATAAGTATAGGTCTCGTAATATTATATTTCCATGAATCGATCGTGATGTTTAATTGTGCATATAACGATGACATATTCAAGAGAATCGATCGTAATATTTGAAATCATCATACAAAGCTTGAATAAATAACTTTCATTTGACCGTTCGTTTAATTATTTTCTTAGAGAGATAAGTTAAGTTTGATCACTAGGGACAAGTGGCGATTTTATCATTGGGTCATATTTTTTAACAGGTTGTCCAGGCGACGGCTTCGGTAACTAACTCACCACCGCAGCCGCAAGCCCAATCCCAGCAGCAGCAACAACAACAACAACAACAACAACAGCAGCAGCAGCAGCAGCAGCAGCAGCAGCAGCAGCAGCAGCAGCAGCAGCAGCAGCCACTACAGCCGCAACAGCCAATAAGAGCAAAAGGCGTGCCGGACAGTAGCGGCACTCCGTCGATATCCGGAGTGCGGCGCAGAAGTGGGCCGCAGCAGGGATTAAGATCGCCGGCAGCCAAGAGGCCGGTGTCCGCACCCGTAGCCCTTCAAGGATGGCTACACAAACAGGGCTCCGAGGGCCTCATGCTCTGGAAGAAGCGCTGGTTCGTCCTCTCCGAGTACTGCCTTTTTTATTACAAGGGTGAGTTGCGAAAATTACTCTGTAATTAATCACTCCTTCAGTCAATGAGTCCATCTGTTCTTACCCATTCGCTTTCATTAATTAGCAGCGCGCGCGCGCGTGCGAATAAATTTCTGTCGTCATTGGAAAATGCAAGGTCAACGACGTTGAAATAAAAATGAGAATGTAAAGGCCGTTACTTTGCTGCAGAACCTACCATTTCAATATCGGATGTTCATTTCGAAAGTTTTTCGTGTCTTCAACTCGGAAAGCCTTGCTTTGAGACTCTCGAGATATCCCATCCAACTTTTATGAGATAGTCGCTTCATTGGGCGAATGTATGCCGAGTAAAATATAAAATATGAACTTACTTTAAATTCAAACAAAGCTTTTCGGATATTAACGAGACAACATACTTTACTTAAATATAAATTTTAATACAACGTTCAAACACGAAGTTTATTTTTAATTTATTATTAGAGTTAATACAAATTAGGAGGGACATACGAGTTCCCGTATTATAATTTTATATCGCGTGCTTATTTATGCTGGATTATTAATTTTATATAAGAATTATAATGCAAATAAATGCCTAAGCAAAGAACGTTAAAAAGAACGTTTGCGTAAATTTGATGCGTAACAGTGAGGGGCGCGAGAGGGGCTAGGGATAAATGTATAATAATTCATAAAACAATTTGTATTTATAAAATGCAAGTGGAAAGAGTTTTCAATAGAAATACAATCTTGTTCCCTTTCCATTTTGCCATCGCTATTTTTCTTTTTCTTTTTAATGTTTCTTTTGTTTTTTTTTTTTATATTTACGTTGATGTTGTTATTAATATTCACTCTATTATTATGAAAAGGCAAGTAATTTTGACAAAATAGTATAAGCTTACCAATCTTTAGGCACCAATTCATTGAGAGGATAATAAAAATTAGATAATTGTAGACTTGACTTAGATGTATCATTATTTATTTATATCGAGTCAAATTAATAATTCTACATAAAATGTATTGAAATATCTGTAACGTAAAAGGTTCTATGTTTTAAGCATTATTCGACATAAAATCCTTAAAATGATAAATACCAGCATAAATCTTTATAAAATATAAAATATACTAATAATATCTTTGTGCTTGCATTACAATTCTACTGTTTTTTGTTTGTTTTTTCTTTCTTTTTCCTTTTTTTTCAAAAATTCTCATGGAGCAAAGTAAAATTAAACGAATAATAATAATATTATTATTATTACATGCGACGGCTGCCCGTAAAGTTTTCATGGTTTTATTATTTAAGGCTTGAAGAAGAATTAATAAAATGATTACATTATATAGTGTTTAGAATTTTTTCATTTAATAATTTAAATTTACGTGTATAATAGTGTACAGTAGTAATACGATGGCATTGTAGTTGGGATATTTTAGTCGGTGGGGCATTTATTAATCTTGAAATTTATTTAGCGATGAATATGTTAAATTTTAATATTTTATATTCGTACGAGTTTGCTGCTTAAATTTCCTGTAAAAACAATCGCGTTTGACAATTTGCGAATTGTTTGAGCTGGGGATGCGATTAAAAATTTCGGCAATATAATCTACTTATCTCGCATTCAGTCGGTATGATGTAATAAAATTTTAGATGTAATCCTTGAAATGTCGACGCGTTAGTGAAACGCAACTTTTATTAGGGAATAGCAAATGTAATTTTATTTTATATTATTTTATAAATATAAGACGATGTGTGTAAGAAAATATAAAGTATGGTTTTAACGTACATTGACGATGCAGCATTAAAGATAAATATTTGCGAATGGGAATTGAAAAGAAGCGTAAGGAGAAAAATCCTCAATAAAGAGTCGCGGCGCTTACGTGGCAGGCGAAAAAGGGACAAAAAGTTGATATTAAAAGAGAGGATGCCAAGTGTTCGTAGGTCCAAGTATTTCATATACTTACACACAACTTGAAAGTATCACGAGTATAATGAACTTCCTGTAAAAGTCTCGCGATAGACGTTGCCGAGAGGCAATAAGACTTTGCTGGCGCAGGCCTTACATTTCCCACAATGCACCCGATCCCCGGTACATCGAACGCCCGATATGATTAAAGGAAAAGCTTCTGGGATCGATTCTGCTTCCGTCCTACCGAGTCACGGTCTGCAGGCCCGAAGACAAGATCAACAAGAAATTCGCCTTCAAGGCCGAGCACGCCAACATGAGGACGTATCACTTTGCCGCGGACACACGCGAGAGTATGAATCAGTGGGTGAACGCCTTGACGCTCGCCTCCCTCCTACAGGATCCCAATCCGTAAGTATTGGCAATTGCGAGAGGCTGAGTCGCGTCTCGTTATTAAATCTAAGCAGAGTCAGCGCCCGAGAAACGTCAATCGCTCGGTCTTGGCTGCCTGGGTGACCGACACCGGTCTTGACCCCCAATTTCCCTCGTTTAAAATTTCATTGTTTGGTAATGTAATACAATTTAGCTTCTTTCGCGCCCAATTTTTGTGTAGCGGCAGACTTTTCTTTCTATCGATCATTAAACAAAAAAAAAAACAAAAAAAAAAACAAAAAACGACGGATTATTTGCGTGGGAACGTGGCATTACTCGTGTGGCGTTGTCATTAAGAACTACGGAATTTCTGACTTAATCGAACTACCGGGAGCTAAAACTTCTTTTATCTTCATGTCTAACTTCACTCTTAGAGCGTTTTTATACGTAAATCCTTCTAAGAATATGTTCCCTGTTTATCTTAACAAGTGCGATTTTTCTCTCCCCGCCATCGTCATCGAACATAACTTTGACATCGTGGTGTATAACCATCAGACTCGGTTAGGTCGATGACAGTGTAAGTTGTTCTGCACAATGCGCCGAGAAACAACCAGAAATTCAATCCAGAGTACCCATTGAAATACAGGTATCCGCAAGAAGTATCTTGTGCTCTTGTGTAAGTAACGTACGTGAAAATACTACACGCGTATGCTTTTCAGCACACAAGAGTAGTACTCATCAGTGCCGGCGTGTTTTCATTTACCTGGATTTATTGGTTTCTCCTTCTCCAGTCCATGATGCATCAATCTTTTGTGTGCGCGTGTGCGGTGCACGTAAGAATAACTTTAATTAATCAGAGAATTGTAATATTCGGACGAGAGTCGAGGTTTTTTTTTTTAGCTTCAACGGTTAGTGGGACTGATTTTTCCATACCTAAATGTTGAACCTTCGATGCACTTATTGTAAATAATGTAATTTTTTCGACATTTGTACTAAAGTCGACCCAATTCGATTTCCTACATCATAATATCAAGCAAATCATGATACGTGTCATGCTCATCAAGGTCTTTAAATTGTTTAAAATTAGAAATTGCCACGAATTGAAGTGCTTTATCGATTTTATTCTTTATATTTCATACATTCATAGGAAGGCCGCATATTGATATTGAAAATAAAAACACATTAATGCATGTGAGCGACGGAGTGACGCGATTCGTTCAATATGTAAATA